>NW_027179669.1:0-61571 GCF_036669935.1 Montipora foliosa | reverse complement strand
GTTGCTCGACGTCTGGCGTGAAGGCCGTAATCGATCTTTCTAACTATTTATAAACAACAGCGCATTGAAGCCAGCAATCTTTTAATGGTCAGCGGCAAAAAGTACCGCCCTCTTATTTATACGGCGTTGAGGAGAATTTGTTTTTAACGCGCGAACGGACTGGAGAACAGGCCACATTAGCGCGCCACAACATCGCGCGCGCACTTTCTCTCCTCCAACACCATTGGCTTGGCTTTTGTCTTTAAATAAAGGTCAGTTTTACCCAGAGAAAGCCAATTTTCTTATCTGCAATGACTGAAAACTATTGCAAAATCCATGAGCACACAGTAAACACGCACTGACGCACGCCTTTCTCCCATCAAACAACACGTCCAACACCATTGGCTTGGCTTTTGTCTTTAAATAAAGGTCAGTTTTACCCAGAGAAAGCCAATTTTCTTATCTGCAATGACTGAAACTATTGCAAAATCCATGAGCACACAGAAAACACGCACTGACGCACGCCTTTCTCCCATCAAACACACGGACTACACCATTGGCTTGGCTTTTGTCTTTAAATAAAGGTCAGTTTTACCCAGAGAAAGCCAATTTTCTTATCTGCAATGACTGAAACTATTGCAAAATCCATGAGCACACAGAAAAACACGCACTGACGCACGCCTTTCTCCATCAAACAACACGTCCAACACCATTGGCTTGGCTTTTGTCTTTAAATAAAGGTCAGTTTTACCCAGAGAAAGCCAATTTTCTTATCTGCAATGACTGAAACTATTGCAAAATCCATGAGCACACAGAAAACACGCACTGACGCACGCCTTTCTCCCATCAAACAACACGTCCAACACCATTGGCTTGGCTTTTGTCTTTAAATAAAGGTCAGTTTTACCCAGAGAAAGCCAATTTTCTTATCTGCAATGACTGAAACTATTGCAAAATCCATGAGCACACAGAAAACACGCACTGACGCACGCCTTTCTCCCATCAAACAACACGTCCAACACCATTGGCTTGGCTTTTGTCTTTAAATAAAGGTCAGTTTTACCCAGAGAAAGCCAATTTTCTTATCTGCAATGACTTGAAAAAATATATATATATACATAAAACGAGAGTTGTTCTCAGGCTCTTTGCAATTGTCTAATTCAAGGATGCAAATAAACGGCTATGAACTTCAGTTGTTGGGCTAGCTCAGTGGTAAACAGAGTGAATGGTAACGCAGAGGTTGCAGGTTCGAGTCCCAGGCCAGAGTAAACGATTTCTTTTTTTCGCATTAACTTCGGCAAGAAACTACTTGAAATCTTGTAACTAAAGGTGTAAAGCATTGCACTGGATTGCGTAGTTGTGTGGTAACACCAACGCCTTGTGTTCCCGAGGTCCGAGGTTCAAATCCCAGTGAAGACGGGGGTTTTTTTCATTTGTTTTCCAGGCTGCTAGGCAAGCAAGTTCATTAAGAACGTTAACAAATCGGCTAATTTTCCAGGGTGTTCAGATAGCTCAGTGGATAGAGCAATGTCCCAAATAAATCCAGGTGTTCTAGATGTTCACCTACCCCGCCGTAGGTTCACGTTCATGGTTCATGTTAACTAGAAAAAGGGACCTTGGGTGGCCCTAGTGGGTTGGTCTATGGTTAATAATTAACTGATGAAATGTTCCTCTCTCCACAGTCGCCCGCTCAAACTGCACAGTACCCTCTACTCAACAATGGAACTCTGGTCATGGATTCGACACCGCACCTTGGTCAGCGCAACATCGACCTTCAACAACAAACAACAACAACAACAACAACAACTGATGGAATGGTCAACAATGGTCAACAATGGTCAACAATGGTCAATTGGAAACTGTCACTCTACCACATTGGAACGCCTGGAAGTTCGTTTTATTGGAAAATCAAACTCTTGTGCTAACCGAAGATGCGAGAAATTTCCAAAGAAACAGGCCTAATGGTCGCGCTTGCCTTAACGTTCCCAAAATAATTGGTTTCTCCGTTCTCTGTCAAGTTATGGCCGCCCCCGCGTATGCCCAATTCTCGGTGCAGAGGACAAGTTCTAAATTGAAATCGCGTTCGCTTGCCAGAGGCCTGACCGTGGAACATTGTTCAGCTGTCGTTTCAAGTTCACTTCTCAACTCTCGAGCCTTGCAAAGTTACTAAAGGAAAAGCGCGCAGCATCTTGGAGCCATTGCTCATGAACCTCACCCTCGCCTCTACGCCTCTGTCAAGTTTCAACTTCATAACGTTTACCTTGGCGCCTTACCGTAGAACTAAATGCTTCAGGTTAGCCAGTTGCAACCGCCAAAACTGCTCAAAAACATGCTTGTGATCAGAAAGCCGTAAATCGCCCTAGAAAAGGTCAAAGACCGATGTAAAACAAGCAAGGCATAGCTAAGACATGCAGGCATGACCACAGTAAAAAGGTTGAAAAGATATTAAAACCGAGCCCAGATATGCACATTTGAACTTGCGTCAAAGATCCAATATGGCGCCTAATTTATGCACACGTCATGCAACATTCAAACTCCGTCATCCAAAAAACGCCCAGATCTCCAACAAGCAAGTTGCGCGTGCATGTCTGTTGCTCGACGTCTGGCGTGAAGGCCGTAATCGATCTTTCTAACTATTTATAAACAACAGCGCATTGAAGCCAGCAATCTTTTAATGGTCAGCGGCAAAAAAGTACCGCCCTCTTATTTATACCGGCGTTGAGGAGAATTTGTTTTTAACGCGCGAACGGACTGGAGAACAGGCCACATTAGCGCGCCACAACATCGCGCGCGCACTTTCTCTCCTCCAACACCATTGGCTTGGCTTTTGTCTTTAAATAAGGTCAGTTTTACCCAGAGAAAGCCAATTTTCTTATCTGCAATGACTGAAACTATTGCAAAATCCATGAGCACACAGAAAACACGCACTGACGCACGCCTTTCTCCACTCAAACAACACGTCCAACACCATTGGCTTGGCTTTTGTCTTTAAATAAAGGTCAGTTTTACCCAGAGAAACCAAGTTTTCTTATCTGCAATGACTGAAACTATTGCAAAATCCATGAGCACACAGAAAACACGCACTGACGCACGCCTTTCTCCACTCAAACAACACGTCCAACACCATTGGCTTGGCTTTTGTCTTTAAATAAAGGTCAGTTTTACCCAGAGAAAGCCAATTTTCTTATCTGCAATGACTGAAACTATTGCAAAATCCATGAGCACACAGAAAACACGCACTGACGCACGCCTTTCTCCCATCAAACAACACGTCCAACACCATTGGCTTGGCTTTTGTCTTTAAATAAAGGTCAGTTTTACCCAGAGAAAGCCAATTTTCTTATCTGCAATGACTTGAAAAAATATATATATATATACATAAAACGAGAGTTGTTCTCAGGCTCTTTGCAATTGTCTAATTCAAGGATGCAAATAAACGGCTATGAACTTCAGTTGTTGGGCTAGCTCAGTGGTAAACAGAGTGAATGGTAACGCAGAGGTTGCAGGTTCGAGTCCCAGGCCAGAGTAAACGATTTCTTTTTTTCGCATTAACTTCGGCAAGAAACTACTTGAAATCTTGTAACTAAAGGTGTAAAGCATTGCACTGGATTGCGTAGTTGTGTGGTAACACCAACGCCTTGTGTTCCCGAGGTCCGAGGTTCAAATCCCAGTGAAGACGGGGGTTTTTTTCATTTGTTTTCCAGGCTGCTAGGCAAGCAAGTTCATTAAGAACGTTAACAAATCGGCTAATTTTCCAGGGTGTTCAGATAGCTCAGTGGATAGAGCAATGTCCCAATAAATCCAGGTGTTCTAGATGTTCACCTACCCCGCCGTAGGTTCACGTTCATGGTTCATGTTAACTAGAAAAAGGGACCTTGGGGTGGCCCTAGTGGGTTGGTCTATGGTTAATAATTAACTGATGAAATGTTCCTCTCTCCACAGTCGCCCGCTCAAACTGCACAGTACCCTCTACTCAACAATGGAACTCTGGTCATGGATTCGACACCGCACCTTGGTCAGCGCAACATCGACCTTCAACAACAACAACAACAACAACAACAACAACAACTGATGGAATGGTCAACAATGGTCAACAATGGTCAACAATGGTCAATTGGAAACTGTCACTCTACCACATTGGAACGCCTGGAAGTTCGTTTTATTGGAAAATCAAACTCTTGTGCTAACCGAAGATGCGAGAAATTTCCAAAGAAACAGGCCTAATGGTCGCGCTTGCCTTAACGTTCCCAAAATAATTGGTTTCTCCGTTCTCTGTCAAGTTATGGCCGCCCCCGCGTATGCCCAATTCTCGGTGCAGAGGACAAGTTCTAAATTGAAATCGCGTTCGCTTGCCAGAGGCCTGACCGTGGAACATTGTTCAGCTGTCGTTTCAAGTTCACTTCTCAACTCTCGAGCCTTGCAAAGTTACTAAAGGAAAAGCGCGCAGCATCTTGGAGCCATTGCTCATGAACCTCACCCTCGCCTCTACGCCTCTGTCAAGTTTCAACTTCATAACGTTTACCTTGGCGCCTTACCGTAGAACTAAATGCTTCAGGTTAGCCAGTTGCAACCGCCAAAACTGCTCAAAAACATGCTTGTGATCAGAAAGCCGTAAATCGCCCTAGAAAAGGTCAAAGACCGATGTAAAACAAGCAAGGCATAGCTAAGACATGCAGGCATGACCACAGTAAAAAGGTTGAAAAGATATTAAAACCGAGCCCAGATATGCACATTTGAACTTGCGTCAAAGATCCAATATGGCGCCTAATTTATGCACACGTCATGCAACATTCAAACTCCGTCATCCAAAAAACGCCCAGATCTCCAACAAGCAAGTTGCGCGTGCATGTCTGTTGCTCGACGTCTGGCGTGAAGGCCGTAATCGATCTTTCTAACTATTTATAAACAACAGCGCATTGAAGCCAGCAATCTTTTAATGGTCAGCGGCAAAAAGTACCGCCCTCTTATTTATACCGGCGTTGAGGAGAATTTGTTTTTAACGCGCGAACGGACTGGAGAACAGGCCACATTAGCGCGCCACAACATCGCGCGCGCACTTTCTCTCCTCCAACACCATTGGCTTGGCTTTTGTCTTTAAATAAAGGTCAGTTTTACCCAGAGAAAGCCAATTTTCTTATCTGCAATGACTGAAACTATTGCAAAATCCATGAGCACACAGAAAACACGCACTGACGCACGCCTTTCTCCACTCAAACAACACGTCCAACACCATTGGCTTGGCTTTTGTCTTTAAATAAAGGTCAGTTTTACCCAGAGAAAGCCAATTTTCTTATCTGCAATGACTGAAACTATTGCAAAATCCATGAGCACACAGAAAACACGCACTGACGCACGCCTTTCTCCACTCAAACAACACGTCCAACACCATTGGCTTGGCTTTTGTCTTTAAATAAAGGTCAGTTTTACCCAGAGAAAGCCAATTTTCTTATCTGCAATGACTGAAACTATTGCAAAATCCATGAGCACACAGAAAACACGCACTGACGCACGCCTTTCTCCCATCAAACAACACGTCCAACACCATTGGCTTGGCTTTTGTCTTTAAATAAAGGTCAGTTTTACCCAGAGAAAGCCAATTTTCTTATCTGCAATGACTTGAAAAAATATATATATATATACATAAAACGAGAGTTGTTCTCAGGCTCTTTGCAATTGTCTAATTCAAGGATGCAAATAAACGGCTATGAACTTCAGTTGTTGGGCTAGCTCAGTGGTAAACAGAGTGAATGGTAACGCAGAGGTTGCAGGTTCGAGTCCCAGGCCAGAGTAAACGATTTCTTTTTTCGCATTAACTTCGGCAAGAAACTACTTGAAATCTTGTAACTAAAGGTGTAAAGCATTGCACTGGATTGCGTAGTTGTGTGGTAACACCAACGCCTTGTGTTCCCGAGGTCCGAGGTTCAAATCCCAGTGAAGACGGGGGTTTTTTTCATTTGTTTTCCAGGCTGCTAGGCAAGCAAGTTCATTAAGAACGTTAACAAATCGGCTAATTTTCCAGGGTGTTCAGATAGCTCAGTGGATAGAGCAATGTCCCAAATAAATCCAGGTGTTCTAGATGTTCACCTACCCCGCCGTAGGTTCACGTTCATGGTTCATGTTAACTAGAAAAAGGGACCTTGGGGTGGCCCTAGTGGGTTGGTCTATGGTTAATAATTAACTGATGAAATGTTCCTCTCTCCACAGTCGCCCGCTCAAACTGCACAGTACCCTCTACTCAACAATGGAACTCTGGTCATGGATTCGACACCGCACCTTGGTCAGCGCAACATCGACCTTCAACACCAACAACAACAACAACAACTGATGGAATGGTCAACAATGGTCAACAATGGTCAACAATGGTCAATTGGAAACTGTCACTCTACCACATTGGAACGCCTGGAAGTTCGTTTTATTGGAAAATCAAACTCTTGTGCTAACCGAAGATGCGAGAAATTTCCAAAGAAACAGGCCTAATGGTCGCGCTTGCCTTAACGTTCCCAAAATAATTGGTTTCTCCGTTCTCTGTCAAGTTATGGCCGCCCCCGCGTATGCCCAATTCTCGGTGCAGAGGACAAGTTCTAAATTGAAATCGCGTTCGCTTGCCAGAGGCCTGACCGTGGAACATTGTTCAGCTGTCGTTTCAAGTTCACTTCTCAACTCTCGAGCCTTGCAAAGTTACTAAAGGAAAAGCGCGCAGCATCTTGGAGCCATTGCTCATGAACCTCACCCTCGCCTCTACGCCTCTGTCAAGTTTCAACTTCATAACGTTTACCTTGGCGCCTTACCGTAGAACTAAATGCTTCAGGTTAGCCAGTTGCAACCGCCAAAACTGCTCAAAAACATGCTTGTGATCAGAAAGCCGTAAATCGCCCTAGAAAAGGTCAAAGACCGATGTAAAACAAGCAAGGCATAGCTAAGACATGCAGGCATGACCACAGTAAAAAGGTTGAAAAGATATTAAAACCGAGCCCAGATATGCACATTTGAACTTGCGTCAAAGATCCAATATGGCGCCTAATTTATGCACACGTCATGCAACATTCAAACTCCGTCATCCAAAAAACGCCCAGATCTCCAACAAGCAAGTTGCGCGTGCATGTCTGTTGCTCGACGTCTGGCGTGAAGGCCGTAATCGATCTTTCTAACTATTTATAAACAACAGCGCATTGAAGCCAGCAATCTTTTAATGGTCAGCGGCAAAAAAGTACCGCCCTCTTATTTATACCGGCGTTGAGGAGAATTTGTTTTTAACGCGCGAACGGACTGGAGAACAGGCCACATTAGCGCGCCACAACATCGCGCGCGCACTTTCTCTCCTCCAACACCATTGGCTTGGCTTTTGTCTTTAAATAAAGGTCAGTTTTACCCAGAGAAAGCCAATTTTCTTATCTGCAATGACTGAAACTATTGCAAAATCCATGAGCACACAGAAAACACGCACTGACGCACGCCTTTCTCCACTCAAACAACACGTCCAACACCATTGGCTTGGCTTTTGTCTTTAAATAAAGGTCAGTTTTACCCAGAGAAAGCCAATTTTCTTATCTGCAATGACTGAAACTATTGCAAAATCCATGAGCACACAGAAAACACGCACTGACGCACGCCTTTCTCCACTCAAACAACACGTCCAACACCATTGGCTTGGCTTTTGTCTTTAAATAAAGGTCAGTTTTACCCAGAGAAAGCCAATTTTCTTATCTGCAATGACTGAAACTATTGCAAAATCCATGAGCACACAGAAAACACGCACTGACGCACGCCTTTCTCCCATCAAACAACACGTCCAACACCATTGGCTTGGCTTTTGTCTTTAAATAAAGGTCAGTTTTACCCAGAGAAAGCCAATTTTCTTATCTGCAATGACTTGAAAAATATATATATATATACATAAAACGAGAGTTGTTCTCAGGCTCTTTGCAATTGTCTAATTCAAGGATGCAAATAAACGGCTATGAACTTCAGTTGTTGGGCTAGCTCAGTGGTAAACAGAGTGAATGGTAACGCAGAGGTTGCAGGTTCGAGTCCCAGGCCAGAGTAAACGATTTCTTTTTTTCGCATTAACTTCGGCAAGAAACTACTTGAAATCTTGTAACTAAAGGTGTAAAGCATTGCACTGGATTGCGTAGTTGTGTGGTAACACCAACGCCTTGTGTTCCCGAGGTCCGAGGTTCAAATCCCAGTGAAGACGGGGGTTTTTTTCATTTGTTTTCCAGGCTGCTAGGCAAGCAAGTTCATTAAGAACGTTAACAAATCGGCTAATTTTCCAGGGTGTTCAGATAGCTCAGTGGATAGAGCAATGTCCCAAATAAATCCAGGTGTTCTAGATGTTCACCTACCCCGCCGTAGGTTCACGTTCATGGTTCATGTTAACTAGAAAAAGGGACCTTGGGGTGGCCCTAGTGGGTTGGTCTATGGTTAATAATTAACTGATGAAATGTTCCTCTCTCCACAGTCGCCCGCTCAAACTGCACAGTACCCTCTACTCAACAATGGAACTCTGGTCATGGATTCGACACCGCACCTTGGTCAGCGCAACATCGACCTTCAACAACAACAACAACAACAACAACAACAACAACAACTGATGGAATGGTCAACAATGGTCAACAATGGTCAACAATGGTCAATTGGAAACTGTCACTCTACCACATTGGAACGCCTGGAAGTTCGTTTTATTGGAAAATCAAACTCTTGTGCTAACCGAAGATGCGAGAAATTTCCAAAGAAACAGGCCTAATGGTCGCGCTTGCCTTAACGTTCCCAAAATAATTGGTTTCTCCGTTCTCTGTCAAGTTATGGCCGCCCCCGCGTATGCCCAATTCTCGGTGCAGAGGACAAGTTCTAAATTGAAATCGCGTTCGCTTGCCAGAGGCCTGACCGTGGAACATTGTTCAGCTGTCGTTTCAAGTTCACTTCTCAACTCTCGAGCCTTGCAAAGTTACTAAAGGAAAAGCGCGCAGCATCTTGGAGCCATTGCTCATGAACCTCACCCTCGCCTCTACGCCTCTGTCAAGTTTCAACTTCATAACGTTTACCTTGGCGCCTTACCGTAGAACTAAATGCTTCAGGTTAGCCAGTTGCAACCGCCAAAACTGCTCAAAAACATGCTTGTGATCAGAAAGCCGTAAATCGCCCTAGAAAAGGTCAAAGACCGATGTAAAACAAGCAAGGCATAGCTAAGACATGCAGGCATGACCACAGTAAAAAGGTTGAAAAGATATTAAAACCGAGCCCAGATATGCACATTTGAACTTGCGTCAAAGATCCAATATGGCGCCTAATTTATGCACACGTCATGCAACATTCAAACTCCGTCATCCAAAAAACGCCCAGATCTCCAACAAGCAAGTTGCGCGTGCATGTCTGTTGCTCGACGTCTGGCGTGAAGGCCGTAATCGATCTTTCTAACTATTTATAAACAACAGCGCATTGAAGCCAGCAATCTTTTAATGGTCAGCGGCAAAAAAGTACCGCCCTCTTATTTATACCGGCGTTGAGGAGAATTTGTTTTTAACGCGCGAACGGACTGGAGAACAGGCCACATTAGCGCGCCACAACATCGCGCGCGCACTTTCTCTCCTCCAACACCATTGGCTTGGCTTTTGTCTTTAAATAAAGGTCAGTTTTACCCAGAGAAAGCCAATTTTCTTATCTGCAATGACTGAAACTATTGCAAAATCCATGAGCACACAGAAAACACGCACTGACGCACGCCTTTCTCCACTCAAACAACACGTCCAACACCATTGGCTTGGCTTTTGTCTTTAAATAAAGGTCAGTTTTACCCAGAGAAAGCCAATTTTCTTATCTGCAATGACTGAAACTATTGCAAAATCCATGAGCACACAGAAAACACGCACTGACGCACGCCTTTCTCCCATCAAACAACACGTCCAACACCATTGGCTTGGCTTTTGTCTTTAAATAAAGGTCAGTTTTACCCAGAGAAAGCCAATTTTCTTATCTGCAATGACTGAAACTATTGCAAAATCCATGAGCACACAGAAAACACGCACTGACGCACGCCTTTCTCCACTCAAACAACACGTCCAACACCATTGGCTTGGCTTTTGTCTTTAAATAAAGGTCAGTTTTACCCAGAGAAAGCCAATTTTCTTATCTGCAATGACTGAAACTATTGCAAAATCCATGAGCACACAGAAAACACGCACTGACGCACGCCTTTCTCCCATCAAACAACACGTCCAACACCATTGGCTTGGCTTTTGTCTTTAAATAAAGGTCAGTTTTACCCAGAGAAAGCCAATTTTCTTATCTGCAATGACTGAAACTATTGCAAAATCCATGAGCACACAGAAAACACGCACTGACGCACGCCTTTCTCCCATCAAACAACACGTCCAACACCATTGGCTTGGCTTTTGTCTTTAAATAAAGGTCAGTTTTACCCAGAGAAAGCCAATTTTCTTATCTGCAATGACTTGAAAAAATATATATATATATACATAAAACGAGAGTTGTTCTCAGGCTCTTTGCAATTGTCTAATTCAAGGATGCAAATAAACGGCTATGAACTTCAGTTGTTGGGCTAGCTCAGTGGTAAACAGAGTGAATGGTAACGCAGAGGTTGCAGGTTCGAGTCCCAGGCCAGAGTAAACGATTTCTTTTTTTCGCATTAACTTCGGCAAGAAACTACTTGAAATCTTGTAACTAAAGGTGTAAAGCATTGCACTGGATTGCGTAGTTGTGTGGTAACACCAACGCCTTGTGTTCCCGAGGTCCGAGGTTCAAATCCCAGTGAAGACGGGGGTTTTTTTCATTTGTTTTCCAGGCTGCTAGGCAAGCAAGTTCATTAAGAACGTTAACAAATCGGCTAATTTTCCAGGGTGTTCAGATAGCTCAGTGGATAGAGCAATGTCCCAAATAAATCCAGGTGTTCTAGATGTTCACCTACCCCGCCGTAGGTTCACGTTCATGGTTCATGTTAACTAGAAAAAGGGACCTTGGGGTGGCCCTAGTGGGTTGGTCTATGGTTAATAATTAACTGATGAAATGTTCCTCTCTCCACAGTCGCCCGCTCAAACTGCACAGTACCCTCTACTCAACAATGGAACTCTGGTCATGGATTCGACACCGCACCTTGGTCAGCGCAACATCGACCTTCAACAACAACAACAACAACAACAACAACAACAACTGATGGAATGGTCAACAATGGTCAACAATGGTCAACAATGGTCAATTGGAAACTGTCACTCTACCACATTGGAACGCCTGGAAGTTCGTTTTATTGGAAAATCAAACTCTTGTGCTAACCGAAGATGCGAGAAATTTCCAAAGAAACAGGCCTAATGGTCGCGCTTGCCTTAACGTTCCCAAAATAATTGGTTTCTCCGTTCTCTGTCAAGTTATGGCCGCCCCCGCGTATGCCCAATTCTCGGTGCAGAGGACAAGTTCTAAATTGAAATCGCGTTCGCTTGCCAGAGGCCTGACCGTGGAACATTGTTCAGCTGTCGTTTCAAGTTCACTTCTCAACTCTCGAGCCTTGCAAAGTTACTAAAGGAAAAGCGCGCAGCATCTTGGAGCCATTGCTCATGAACCTCACCCTCGCCTCTACGCCTCTGTCAAGTTTCAACTTCATAACGTTTACCTTGGCGCCTTACCGTAGAACTAAATGCTTCAGGTTAGCCAGTTGCAACCGCCAAAACTGCTCAAAAACATGCTTGTGATCAGAAAGCCGTAAATCGCCCTAGAAAAGGTCAAAGACCGATGTAAAACAAGCAAGGCATAGCTAAGACATGCAGGCATGACCACAGTAAAAAGGTTGAAAAGATATTAAAACCGAGCCCAGATATGCACATTTGAACTTGCGTCAAAGATCCAATATGGCGCCTAATTTATGCACACGTCATGCAACATTCAAACTCCGTCATCCAAAAAACGCCCAGATCTCCAACAAGCAAGTTGCGCGTGCATGTCTGTTGCTCGACGTCTGGCGTGAAGGCCGTAATCGATCTTTCTAACTATTTATAAACAACAGCGCATTGAAGCCAGCAATCTTTTAATGGTCAGCGGCAAAAAAGTACCGCCCTCTTATTTATACCGGCGTTGAGGAGAATTTGTTTTTAACGCGCGAACGGACTGGAGAACAGGCCACATTAGCGCGCCACAACATCGCGCGCGCACTTTCTCTCCTCCAACACCATTGGCTTGGCTTTTGTCTTTAAATAAAGGTCAGTTTTACCCAGAGAAAGCCAATTTTCTTATCTGCAATGACTGAAACTATTGCAAAATCCATGAGCACACAGAAAACACGCACTGACGCACGCCTTTCTCCCATCAAACAACACGTCCAACACCATTGGCTTGGCTTTTGTCTTTAAATAAAGGTCAGTTTTACCCAGAGAAAGCCAATTTTCTTATCTGCAATGACTGAAACTATTGCAAAATCCATGAGCACACAGAAAACACGCACTGACGCACGCCTTTCTCCCATCAAACAACACGTCCAACACCATTGGCTTGGCTTTTGTCTTTAAATAAAGGTCAGTTTTACCCAGAGAAAGCCAATTTTCTTATCTGCAATGACTGAAACTATTGCAAAATCCATGAGCACACAGAAAACACGCACTGACGCACGCCTTTCTCCCATCAAACAACACGTCCAACACCATTGGCTTGGCTTTTGTCTTTAAATAAAGGTCAGTTTTACCCAGAGAAAGCCAATTTTCTTATCTGCAATGACTGAAACTATTGCAAAATCCATGAGCACACAGAAAACACGCACTGACGCACGCCTTTCTCCCATCAAACAACACGTCCAACACCATTGGCTTGGCTTTTGTCTTTAAATAAAGGTCAGTTTTACCCAGAGAAAGCCAATTTTCTTATCTGCAATGACTGAAACTATTGCAAAATCCATGAGCACACAGAAAACACGCACTGACGCACGCCTTTCTCCCATCAAACAACACGTCCAACACCATTGGCTTGGCTTTTGTCTTTAAATAAAGGTCAGTTTTACCCAGAGAAAGCCAATTTTCTTATCTGCAATGACTTGAAAAATATATATATATATACATAAAACGAGAGTTGTTCTCAGGCTCTTTGCAATTGTCTAATTCAAGGATGCAAATAAACGGCTATGAACTTCAGTTGTTGGGCTAGCTCAGTGGTAAACAGAGTGAATGGTAACGCAGAGGTTGCAGGTTCGAGTCCCAGGCCAGAGTAAACGATTTCTTTTTTTCGCATTAACTTCGGCAAGAAACTACTTGAAATCTTGTAACTAAAGGTGTAAAGCATTGCACTGGATTGCGTAGTTGTGTGGTAACACCAACGCCTTGTGTTCCCGAGGTCCGAGGTTCAAATCCCAGTGAAGACGGGGGTTTTTTTCATTTGTTTTCCAGGCTGCTAGGCAAGCAAGTTCATTAAGAACGTTAACAAATCGGCTAATTTTCCAGGGTGTTCAGATAGCTCAGTGGATAGAGCAATGTCCCAAATAAATCCAGGTGTTCTAGATGTTCACCTACCCCGCCGTAGGTTCACGTTCATGGTTCATGTTAACTAGAAAAAGGGACCTTGGGGTGGCCCTAGTGGGTTGGTCTATGGTTAATAATTAACTGATGAAATGTTCCTCTCTCCACAGTCGCCCGCTCAAACTGCACAGTACCCTCTACTCAACAATGGAACTCTGGTCATGGATTCGACACCGCACCTTGGTCAGCGCAACATCGACCTTCAACAACAACAACAACAACAACAACAACAACTGATGGAATGGTCAACAATGGTCAACAATGGTCAACAATGGTCAATTGGAAACTGTCACTCTACCACATTGGAACGCCTGGAAGTTCGTTTTATTGGAAAATCAAACTCTTGTGCTAACCGAAGATGCGAGAAATTTCCAAAGAAACAGGCCTAATGGTCGCGCTTGCCTTAACGTTCCCAAAATAATTGGTTTCTCCGTTCTCTGTCAAGTTATGGCCGCCCCCGCGTATGCCCAATTCTCGGTGCAGAGGACAAGTTCTAAATTGAAATCGCGTTCGCTTGCCAGAGGCCTGACCGTGGAACATTGTTCAGCTGTCGTTTCAAGTTCACTTCTCAACTCTCGAGCCTTGCAAAGTTACTAAAGGAAAAGCGCGCAGCATCTTGGAGCCATTGCTCATGAACCTCACCCTCGCCTCTACGCCTCTGTCAAGTTTCAACTTCATAACGTTTACCTTGGCGCCTTACCGTAGAACTAAATGCTTCAGGTTAGCCAGTTGCAACCGCCAAAACTGCTCAAAAACATGCTTGTGATCAGAAAGCCGTAAATCGCCCTAGAAAAGGTCAAAGACCGATGTAAAACAAGCAAGGCATAGCTAAGACATGCAGGCATGACCACAGTAAAAAGGTTGAAAAGATATTAAAACCGAGCCCAGATATGCACATTTGAACTTGCGTCAAAGATCCAATATGGCGCCTAATTTATGCACACGTCATGCAACATTCAAACTCCGTCATCCAAAAAACGCCCAGATCTCCAACAAGCAAGTTGCGCGTGCATGTCTGTTGCTCGACGTCTGGCGTGAAGGCCGTAATCGATCTTTCTAACTATTTATAAACAACAGCGCATTGAAGCCAGCAATCTTTTAATGGTCAGCGGCAAAAAAGTACCGCCCTCTTATTTATACCGGCGTTGAGGAGAATTTGTTTTTAACGCGCGAACGGACTGGAGAACAGGCCACATTAGCGCGCCACAACATCGCGCGCGCACTTTCTCTCCTCCAACACCATTGGCTTGGCTTTTGTCTTTAAATAAAGGTCAGTTTTACCCAGAGAAAGCCAATTTTCTTATCTGCAATGACTGAAACTATTGCAAAATCCATGAGCACACAGAAAACACGCACTGACGCACGCCTTTCTCCACTCAAACAACACGTCCAACACCATTGGCTTGGCTTTTGTCTTTAAATAAAGGTCAGTTTTACCCAGAGAAAGCCAATTTTCTTATCTGCAATGACTGAAACTATTGCAAAATCCATGAGCACACAGAAAACACGCACTGACGCACGCCTTTCTCCACTCAAACAACACGTCCAACACCATTGGCTTGGCTTTTGTCTTTAAATAAAGGTCAGTTTTACCCAGAGAAAGCCAATTTTCTTATCTGCAATGACTGAAACTATTGCAAAATCCATGAGCACACAGAAAACACGCACTGACGCACGCCTTTCTCCCATCAAACAACACGTCCAACACCATTGGCTTGGCTTTTGTCTTTAAATAAAGGTCAGTTTTACCCAGAGAAAGCCAATTTTCTTATCTGCAATGACTTGAAAAAATATATATATATATACATAAAACGAGAGTTGTTCTCAGGCTCTTTGCAATTGTCTAATTCAAGGATGCAAATAAACGGCTATGAACTTCAGTTGTTGGGCTAGCTCAGTGGTAAACAGAGTGAATGGTAACGCAGAGGTTGCAGGTTCGAGTCCCAGGCCAGAGTAAACGATTTCTTTTTTTCGCATTAACTTCGGCAAGAAACTACTTGAAATCTTGTAACTAAAGGTGTAAAGCATTGCACTGGATTGCGTAGTTGTGTGGTAACACCAACGCCTTGTGTTCCCGAGGTCCGAGGTTCAAATCCCAGTGAAGACGGGGGTTTTTTTCATTTGTTTTCCAGGCTGCTAGGCAAGCAAGTTCATTAAGAACGTTAACAAATCGGCTAATTTTCCAGGGTGTTCAGATAGCTCAGTGGATAGAGCAATGTCCCAAATAAATCCAGGTGTTCTAGATGTTCACCTACCCCGCCGTAGGTTCACGTTCATGGTTCATGTTAACTAGAAAAAGGGACCTTGGGGTGGCCCTAGTGGGTTGGTCTATGGTTAATAATTAACTGATGAAATGTTCCTCTCTCCACAGTCGCCCGCTCAAACTGCACAGTACCCTCTACTCAACAATGGAACTCTGGTCATGGATTCGACACCGCACCTTGGTCAGCGCAACATCGACCTTCAACAACAACAACAACAACAACAACAACAACAACAACTGATGGAATGGTCAACAATGGTCAACAATGGTCAACAATGGTCAATTGGAAACTGTCACTCTACCACATTGGAACGCCTGGAAGTTCGTTTTATTGGAAAATCAAACTCTTGTGCTAACCGAAGATGCGAGAAATTTCCAAAGAAACAGGCCTAATGGTCGCGCTTGCCTTAACGTTCCCAAAATAATTGGTTTCTCCGTTCTCTGTCAAGTTATGGCCGCCCCCGCGTATGCCCAATTCTCGGTGCAGAGGACAAGTTCTAAATTGAAATCGCGTTCGCTTGCCAGAGGCCTGACCGTGGAACATTGTTCAGCTGTCGTTTCAAGTTCACTTCTCAACTCTCGAGCCTTGCAAAGTTACTAAAGGAAAAGCGCGCAGCATCTTGGAGCCATTGCTCATGAACCTCACCCTCGCCTCTACGCCTCTGTCAAGTTTCAACTTCATAACGTTTACCTTGGCGCCTTACCGTAGAACTAAATGCTTCAGGTTAGCCAGTTGCAACCGCCAAAACTGCTCAAAAACATGCTTGTGATCAGAAAGCCGTAAATCGCCCTAGAAAAGGTCAAAGACCGATGTAAAACAAGCAAGGCATAGCTAAGACATGCAGGCATGACCACAGTAAAAAGGTTGAAAAGATATTAAAACCGAGCCCAGATATGCACATTTGAACTTGCGTCAAAGATCCAATATGGCGCCTAATTTATGCACACGTCATGCAACATTCAAACTCCGTCATCCAAAAAACGCCCAGATCTCCAACAAGCAAGTTGCGCGTGCATGTCTGTTGCTCGACGTCTGGCGTGAAGGCCGTAATCGATCTTTCTAACTATTTATAAACAACAGCGCATTGAAGCCAGCAATCTTTTAATGGTCAGCGGCAAAAAAGTACCGCCCTCTTATTTATACCGGCGTTGAGGAGAATTTGTTTTTAACGCGCGAACGGACTGGAGAACAGGCCACATTAGCGCGCCACAACATCGCGCGCGCACTTTCTCTCCTCCAACACCATTGGCTTGGCTTTTGTCTTTAAATAAAGGTCAGTTTTACCCAGAGAAAGCCAATTTTCTTATCTGCAATGACTGAAACTATTGCAAAATCCATGAGCACACAGAAAACACGCACTGACGCACGCCTTTCTCCACTCAAACAACACGTCCAACACCATTGGCTTGGCTTTTGTCTTTAAATAAAGGTCAGTTTTACCCAGAGAAAGCCAATTTTCTTATCTGCAATGACTGAAACTATTGCAAAATCCATGAGCACACAGAAAACACGCACTGACGCACGCCTTTCTCCACTCAAACAACACGTCCAACACCATTGGCTTGGCTTTTGTCTTTAAATAAAGGTCAGTTTTACCCAGAGAAAGCCAATTTTCTTATCTGCAATGACTGAAACTATTGCAAAATCCATGAGCACACAGAAAACACGCACTGACGCACGCCTTTCTCCCATCAAACAACACGTCCAACACCATTGGCTTGGCTTTTGTCTTTAAATAAAGGTCAGTTTTACCCAGAGAAAGCCAATTTTCTTATCTGCAATGACTTGAAAAAATATATATATATATACATAAAACGAGAGTTGTTCTCAGGCTCTTTGCAATTGTCTAATTCAAGGATGCAAATAAACGGCTATGAACTTCAGTTGTTGGGCTAGCTCAGTGGTAAACAGAGTGAATGGTAACGCAGAGGTTGCAGGTTCGAGTCCCAGGCCAGAGTAAACGATTTCTTTTTTTCGCATTAACTTCGGCAAGAAACTACTTGAAATCTTGTAACTAAAGGTGTAAAGCATTGCACTGGATTGCGTAGTTGTGTGGTAACACCAACGCCTTGTGTTCCCGAGGTCCGAGGTTCAAATCCCAGTGAAGACGGGGGTTTTTTTCATTTGTTTTCCAGGCTGCTAGGCAAGCAAGTTCATTAAGAACGTTAACAAATCGGCTAATTTTCCAGGGTGTTCAGATAGCTCAGTGGATAGAGCAATGTCCCAAATAAATCCAGGTGTTCTAGATGTTCACCTACCCCGCCGTAGGTTCACGTTCATGGTTCATGTTAACTAGAAAAAGGGACCTTGGGGTGGCCCTAGTGGGTTGGTCTATGGTTAATAATTAACTGATGAAATGTTCCTCTCTCCACAGTCGCCCGCTCAAACTGCACAGTACCCTCTACTCAACAATGGAACTCTGGTCATGGATTCGACACCGCACCTTGGTCAGCGCAACATCGACCTTCAACAACAACAACAACAACAACAACAACAACAACAACTGATGGAATGGTCAACAATGGTCAACAATGGTCAACAATGGTCAATTGGAAACTGTCACTCTACCACATTGGAACGCCTGGAAGTTCGTTTTATTGGAAAATCAAACTCTTGTGCTAACCGAAGATGCGAGAAATTTCCAAAGAAACAGGCCTAATGGTCGCGCTTGCCTTAACGTTCCCAAAATAATTGGTTTCTCCGTTCTCTGTCAAGTTATGGCCGCCCCCGCGTATGCCCAATTCTCGGTGCAGAGGACAAGTTCTAAATTGAAATCGCGTTCGCTTGCCAGAGGCCTGACCGTGGAACATTGTTCAGCTGTCGTTTCAAGTTCACTTCTCAACTCTCGAGCCTTGCAAAGTTACTAAAGGAAAAGCGCGCAGCATCTTGGAGCCATTGCTCATGAACCTCACCCTCGCCTCTACGCCTCTGTCAAGTTTCAACTTCATAACGTTTACCTTGGCGCCTTACCGTAGAACTAAATGCTTCAGGTTAGCCAGTTGCAACCGCCAAAACTGCTCAAAAACATGCTTGTGATCAGAAAGCCGTAAATCGCCCTAGAAAAGGTCAAAGACCGATGTAAAACAAGCAAGGCATAGCTAAGACATGCAGGCATGACCACAGTAAAAAGGTTGAAAAGATATTAAAACCGAGCCCAGATATGCACATTTGAACTTGCGTCAAAGATCCAATATGGCGCCTAATTTATGCACACGTCATGCAACATTCAAACTCCGTCATCCAAAAAACGCCCAGATCTCCAACAAGCAAGTTGCGCGTGCATGTCTGTTGCTCGACGTCTGGCGTGAAGGCCGTAATCGATCTTTCTAACTATTTATAAACAACAGCGCATTGAAGCCAGCAATCTTTTAATGGTCAGCGGCAAAAAAGTACCGCCCTCTTATTTATACCGGCGTTGAGGAGAATTTGTTTTTAACGCGCGAACGGACTGGAGAACAGGCCACATTAGCGCGCCACAACATCGCGCGCGCACTTTCTCTCCTCCAACACCATTGGCTTGGCTTTTGTCTTTAAATAAAGGTCAGTTTTACCCAGAGAAAGCCAATTTTCTTATCTGCAATGACTGAAACTATTGCAAAATCCATGAGCACACAGAAAACACGCACTGACGCACGCCTTTCTCCACTCAAACAACACGTCCAACACCATTGGCTTGGCTTTTGTCTTTAAATAAAGGTCAGTTTTACCCAGAGAAAGCCAATTTTCTTATCTGCAATGACTGAAACTATTGCAAAATCCATGAGCACACAGAAAACACGCACTGACGCACGCCTTTCTCCACTCAAACAACACGTCCAACACCATTGGCTTGGCTTTTGTCTTTAAATAAAGGTCAGTTTTACCCAGAGAAAGCCAATTTTCTTATCTGCAATGACTGAAACTATTGCAAAATCCATGAGCACACAGAAAACACGCACTGACGCACGCCTTTCTCCCATCAAACAACACGTCCAACACCATTGGCTTGGCTTTTGTCTTTAAATAAAGGTCAGTTTTACCCAGAGAAAGCCAATTTTCTTATCTGCAATGACTTGAAAAAATATATATATATATACATAAAACGAGAGTTGTTCTCAGGCTCTTTGCAATTGTCTAATTCAAGGATGCAAATAAACGGCTATGAACTTCAGTTGTTGGGCTAGCTCAGTGGTAAACAGAGTGAATGGTAACGCAGAGGTTGCAGGTTCGAGTCCCAGGCCAGAGTAAACGATTTCTTTTTTTCGCATTAACTTCGGCAAGAAACTACTTGAAATCTTGTAACTAAAGGTGTAAAGCATTGCACTGGATTGCGTAGTTGTGTGGTAACACCAACGCCTTGTGTTCCCGAGGTCCGAGGTTCAAATCCCAGTGAAGACGGGGGTTTTTTTCATTTGTTTTCCAGGCTGCTAGGCAAGCAAGTTCATTAAGAACGTTAACAAATCGGCTAATTTTCCAGGGTGTTCAGATAGCTCAGTGGATAGAGCAATGTCCCAAATAAATCCAGGTGTTCTAGATGTTCACCTACCCCGCCGTAGGTTCACGTTCATGGTTCATGTTAACTAGAAAAAGGGACCTTGGGGTGGCCCTAGTGGGTTGGTCTATGGTTAATAATTAACTGATGAAATGTTCCTCTCTCCACAGTCGCCCGCTCAAACTGCACAGTACCCTCTACTCAACAATGGAACTCTGGTCATGGATTCGACACCGCACCTTGGTCAGCGCAACATCGACCTTCAACAACAACAACAACAACAACAACAACAACAACAACTGATGGAATGGTCAACAATGGTCAACAATGGTCAACAATGGTCAATTGGAAACTGTCACTCTACCACATTGGAACGCCTGGAAGTTCGTTTTATTGGAAAATCAAACTCTTGTGCTAACCGAAGATGCGAGAAATTTCCAAAGAAACAGGCCTAATGGTCGCGCTTGCCTTAACGTTCCCAAAATAATTGGTTTCTCCGTTCTCTGTCAAGTTATGGCCGCCCCCGCGTATGCCCAATTCTCGGTGCAGAGGACAAGTTCTAAATTGAAATCGCGTTCGCTTGCCAGAGGCCTGACCGTGGAACATTGTTCAGCTGTCGTTTCAAGTTCACTTCTCAACTCTCGAGCCTTGCAAAGTTACTAAAGGAAAAGCGCGCAGCATCTTGGAGCCATTGCTCATGAACCTCACCCTCGCCTCTACGCCTCTGTCAAGTTTCAACTTCATAACGTTTACCTTGGCGCCTTACCGTAGAACTAAATGCTTCAGGTTAGCCAGTTGCAACCGCCAAAACTGCTCAAAAACATGCTTGTGATCAGAAAGCCGTAAATCGCCCTAGAAAAGGTCAAAGACCGATGTAAAACAAGCAAGGCATAGCTAAGACATGCAGGCATGACCACAGTAAAAAGGTTGAAAAGATATTAAAACCGAGCCCAGATATGCACATTTGAACTTGCGTCAAAGATCCAATATGGCGCCTAATTTATGCACACGTCATGCAACATTCAAACTCCGTCATCCAAAAAACGCCCAGATCTCCAACAAGCAAGTTGCGCGTGCATGTCTGTTGCTCGACGTCTGGCGTGAAGGCCGTAATCGATCTTTCTAACTATTTATAAACAACAGCGCATTGAAGCCAGCAATCTTTTAATGGTCAGCGGCAAAAAAGTACCGCCCTCTTATTTATACCGGCGTTGAGGAGAATTTGTTTTTAACGCGCGAACGGACTGGAGAACAGGCCACATTAGCGCGCCACAACATCGCGCGCGCACTTTCTCTCCTCCAACACCATTGGCTTGGCTTTTGTCTTTAAATAAAGGTCAGTTTTACCCAGAGAAAGCCAATTTTCTTATCTGCAATGACTGAAACTATTGCAAAATCCATGAGCACACAGAAAACACGCACTGACGCACGCCTTTCTCCACTCAAACAACACGTCCAACACCATTGGCTTGGCTTTTGTCTTTAAATAAAGGTCAGTTTTACCCAGAGAAAGCCAATTTTCTTATCTGCAATGACTGAAACTATTGCAAAATCCATGAGCACACAGAAAACACGCACTGACGCACGCCTTTCTCCCATCAAACAACACGTCCAACACCATTGGCTTGGCTTTTGTCTTTAAATAAAGGTCAGTTTTACCCAGAGAAAGCCAATTTTCTTATCTGCAATGACTGAAACTATTGCAAAATCCATGAGCACACAGAAAACACGCACTGACGCACGCCTTTCTCCACTCAAACAACACGTCCAACACCATTGGCTTGGCTTTTGTCTTTAAATAAAGGTCAGTTTTACCCAGAGAAAGCCAATTTTCTTATCTGCAATGACTGAAACTATTGCAAAATCCATGAGCACACAGAAAACACGCACTGACGCACGCCTTTCTCCCATCAAACAACACGTCCAACACCATTGGCTTGGCTTTTGTCTTTAAATAAAGGTCAGTTTTACCCAGAGAAAGCCAATTTTCTTATCTGCAATGACTGAAACTATTGCAAAATCCATGAGCACACAGAAAACACGCACTGACGCACGCCTTTCTCCCATCAAACAACACGTCCAACACCATTGGCTTGGCTTTTGTCTTTAAATAAAGGTCAGTTTTACCCAGAGAAAGCCAATTTTCTTATCTGCAATGACTTGAAAAAATATATATATATATACATAAAACGAGAGTTGTTCTCAGGCTCTTTGCAATTGTCTAATTCAAGGATGCAAATAAACGGCTATGAACTTCAGTTGTTGGGCTAGCTCAGTGGTAAACAGAGTGAATGGTAACGCAGAGGTTGCAGGTTCGAGTCCCAGGCCAGAGTAAACGATTTCTTTTTTTCGCATTAACTTCGGCAAGAAACTACTTGAAATCTTGTAACTAAAGGTGTAAAGCATTGCACTGGATTGCGTAGTTGTGTGGTAACACCAACGCCTTGTGTTCCCGAGGTCCGAGGTTCAAATCCCAGTGAAGACGGGGGTTTTTTTCATTTGTTTTCCAGGCTGCTAGGCAAGCAAGTTCATTAAGAACGTTAACAAATCGGCTAATTTTCCAGGGTGTTCAGATAGCTCAGTGGATAGAGCAATGTCCCAAATAAATCCAGGTGTTCTAGATGTTCACCTACCCCGCCGTAGGTTCACGTTCATGGTTCATGTTAACTAGAAAAAGGGACCTTGGGGTGGCCCTAGTGGGTTGGTCTATGGTTAATAATTAACTGATGAAATGTTCCTCTCTCCACAGTCGCCCGCTCAAACTGCACAGTACCCTCTACTCAACAATGGAACTCTGGTCATGGATTCGACACCGCACCTTGGTCAGCGCAACATCGACCTTCAACAACAACAACAACAACAACAACAACAACTGATGGAATGGTCAACAATGGTCAACAATGGTCAACAATGGTCAATTGGAAACTGTCACTCTACCACATTGGAACGCCTGGAAGTTCGTTTTATTGGAAAATCAAACTCTTGTGCTAACCGAAGATGCGAGAAATTTCCAAAGAAACAGGCCTAATGGTCGCGCTTGCCTTAACGTTCCCAAAATAATTGGTTTCTCCGTTCTCTGTCAAGTTATGGCCGCCCCCGCGTATGCCCAATTCTCGGTGCAGAGGACAAGTTCTAAATTGAAATCGCGTTCGCTTGCCAGAGGCCTGACCGTGGAACATTGTTCAGCTGTCGTTTCAAGTTCACTTCTCAACTCTCGAGCCTTGCAAAGTTACTAAAGGAAAAGCGCGCAGCATCTTGGAGCCATTGCTCATGAACCTCACCCTCGCCTCTACGCCTCTGTCAAGTTTCAACTTCATAACGTTTACCTTGGCGCCTTACCGTAGAACTAAATGCTTCAGGTTAGCCAGTTGCAACCGCCAAAACTGCTCAAAAACATGCTTGTGATCAGAAAGCCGTAAATCGCCCTAGAAAAGGTCAAAGACCGATGTAAAACAAGCAAGGCATAGCTAAGACATGCAGGCATGACCACAGTAAAAAGGTTGAAAAGATATTAAAACCGAGCCCAGATATGCACATTTGAACTTGCGTCAAAGATCCAATATGGCGCCTAATTTATGCACACGTCATGCAACATTCAAACTCCGTCATCCAAAAAACGCCCAGATCTCCAACAAGCAAGTTGCGCGTGCATGTCTGTTGCTCGACGTCTGGCGTGAAGGCCGTAATCGATCTTTCTAACTATTTATAAACAACAGCGCATTGAAGCCAGCAATCTTTTAATGGTCAGCGGCAAAAAAGTACCGCCCTCTTATTTATACCGGCGTTGAGGAGAATTTGTTTTTAACGCGCGAACGGACTGGAGAACAGGCCACATTAGCGCGCCACAACATCGCGCGCGCACTTTCTCTCCTCCAACACCATTGGCTTGGCTTTTGTCTTTAAATAAAGGTCAGTTTTACCCAGAGAAAGCCAATTTTCTTATCTGCAATGACTGAAACTATTGCAAAATCCATGAGCACACAGAAAACACGCACTGACGCACGCCTTTCTCCACTCAAACAACACGTCCAACACCATTGGCTTGGCTTTTGTCTTTAAATAAAGGTCAGTTTTACCCAGAGAAAGCCAATTTTCTTATCTGCAATGACTGAAACTATTGCAAAATCCATGAGCACACAGAAAACACGCACTGACGCACGCCTTTCTCCCATCAAACAACACGTCCAACACCATTGGCTTGGCTTTTGTCTTTAAATAAAGGTCAGTTTTACCCAGAGAAAGCCAATTTTCTTATCTGCAATGACTGAAACTATTGCAAAATCCATGAGCACACAGAAAACACGCACTGACGCACGCCTTTCTCCACTCAAACAACACGTCCAACACCATTGGCTTGGCTTTTGTCTTTAAATAAAGGTCAGTTTTACCCAGAGAAAGCCAATTTTCTTATCTGCAATGACTGAAACTATTGCAAAATCCATGAGCACACAGAAAACACGCACTGACGCACGCCTTTCTCCCATCAAACAACACGTCCAACACCATTGGCTTGGCTTTTGTCTTTAAATAAAGGTCAGTTTTACCCAGAGAAAGCCAATTTTCTTATCTGCAATGACTGAAACTATTGCAAAATCCATGAGCACACAGAAAACACGCACTGACGCACGCCTTTCTCCCATCAAACAACACGTCCAACACCATTGGCTTGGCTTTTGTCTTTAAATAAAGGTCAGTTTTACCCAGAGAAAGCCAATTTTCTTATCTGCAATGACTTGAAAAAATATATATATATATACATAAAACGAGAGTTGTTCTCAGGCTCTTTGCAATTGTCTAATTCAAGGATGCAAATAAACGGCTATGAACTTCAGTTGTTGGGCTAGCTCAGTGGTAAACAGAGTGAATGGTAACGCAGAGGTTGCAGGTTCGAGTCCCAGGCCAGAGTAAACGATTTCTTTTTTTCGCATTAACTTCGGCAAGAAACTACTTGAAATCTTGTAACTAAAGGTGTAAAGCATTGCACTGGATTGCGTAGTTGTGTGGTAACACCAACGCCTTGTGTTCCCGAGGTCCGAGGTTCAAATCCCAGTGAAGACGGGGGTTTTTTTCATTTGTTTTCCAGGCTGCTAGGCAAGCAAGTTCATTAAGAACGTTAACAAATCGGCTAATTTTCCAGGGTGTTCAGATAGCTCAGTGGATAGAGCAATGTCCCAAATAAATCCAGGTGTTCTAGATGTTCACCTACCCCGCCGTAGGTTCACGTTCATGGTTCATGTTAACTAGAAAAAGGGACCTTGGGGTGGCCCTAGTGGGTTGGTCTATGGTTAATAATTAACTGATGAAATGTTCCTCTCTCCACAGTCGCCCGCTCAAACTGCACAGTACCCTCTACTCAACAATGGAACTCTGGTCATGGATTCGACACCGCACCTTGGTCAGCGCAACATCGACCTTCAACAACAACAACAACAACAACAACAACAACAACAACTGATGGAATGGTCAACAATGGTCAACAATGGTCAACAATGGTCAATTGGAAACTGTCACTCTACCACATTGGAACGCCTGGAAGTTCGTTTTATTGGAAAATCAAACTCTTGTGCTAACCGAAGATGCGAGAAATTTCCAAAGAAACAGGCCTAATGGTCGCGCTTGCCTTAACGTTCCCAAAATAATTGGTTTCTCCGTTCTCTGTCAAGTTATGGCCGCCCCCGCGTATGCCCAATTCTCGGTGCAGAGGACAAGTTCTAAATTGAAATCGCGTTCGCTTGCCAGAGGCCTGACCGTGGAACATTGTTCAGCTGTCGTTTCAAGTTCACTTCTCAACTCTCGAGCCTTGCAAAGTTACTAAAGGAAAAGCGCGCAGCATCTTGGAGCCATTGCTCATGAACCTCACCCTCGCCTCTACGCCTCTGTCAAGTTTCAACTTCATAACGTTTACCTTGGCGCCTTACCGTAGAACTAAATGCTTCAGGTTAGCCAGTTGCAACCGCCAAAACTGCTCAAAAACATGCTTGTGATCAGAAAGCCGTAAATCGCCCTAGAAAAGGTCAAAGACCGATGTAAAACAAGCAAGGCATAGCTAAGACATGCAGGCATGACCACAGTAAAAAGGTTGAAAAGATATTAAAACCGAGCCCAGATATGCACATTTGAACTTGCGTCAAAGATCCAATATGGCGCCTAATTTATGCACACGTCATGCAACATTCAAACTCCGTCATCCAAAAAACGCCCAGATCTCCAACAAGCAAGTTGCGCGTGCATGTCTGTTGCTCGACGTCTGGCGTGAAGGCCGTAATCGATCTTTCTAACTATTTATAAACAACAGCGCATTGAAGCCAGCAATCTTTTAATGGTCAGCGGCAAAAAAGTACCGCCCTCTTATTTATACCGGCGTTGAGGAGAATTTGTTTTTAACGCGCGAACGGACTGGAGAACAGGCCACATTAGCGCGCCACAACATCGCGCGCGCACTTTCTCTCCTCCAACACCATTGGCTTGGCTTTTGTCTTTAAATAAAGGTCAGTTTTACCCAGAGAAAGCCAATTTTCTTATCTGCAATGACTGAAACTATTGCAAAATCCATGAGCACACAGAAAACACGCACTGACGCACGCCTTTCTCGATCAAACAACACGTCCAACACCATTGGCTTGGCTTTTGTCTTTAAATAAAGGTCAGTTTTACCCAGAGAAAGCCAATTTTCTTATCTGCAATGACTGAAACTATTGCAAAATCCATGAGCACACAGAAAACACGCACTGACGCACGCCTTTCTCCCATCAAACAACACGTCCAACACCATTGGCTTGGCTTTTGTCTTTAAATAAAGGTCAGTTTTACCCAGAGAAAGCCAATTTTCTTATCTGCAATGACTGAAACTATTGCAAAATCCATGAGCACACAGAAAACACGCACTGACGCACGCCTTTCTCCATCAAACAACACGTCCAACACCATTGGCTTGGCTTTTGTCTTTAAATAAAGGTCAGTTTTACCCAGAGAAAGCCAATTTTCTTATCTGCAATGACTGAAACTATTGCAAAATCCATGAGCACACAGAAAACACGCACTGACGCACGCCTTTCTCCCATCAAACAACACGTCCAACACCATTGGCTTGGCTTTTGTCTTTAA
Organism: Montipora foliosa; assembly: GCF_036669935.1. NCBI lineage: Eukaryota > Metazoa > Cnidaria > Anthozoa > Scleractinia > Acroporidae > Montipora > Montipora foliosa. The sequence goes on along the minus strand of NW_027179669.1, from coordinate 34,251 downwards.
ATAAAGGTCAGTTTTACCCAGAGAAAGCCAATTTTCTTATCTGCAATGACTGAAACTATTGCAAAATCCATGAGCACACAGAAAACACGCACTGACGCACGCCTTTCTCCCATCAAACAACACGTCCAACACCATTGGCTTGGCTTTTGTCTTTAAATAAAGGTCAGTTTTACCCAGAGAAAGCCAATTTTCTTATCTGCAATGACTTGAAAAAATATATATATATATACATAAAACGAGAGTTGTTCTCAGGCTCTTTGCAATTGTCTAATTCAAGGATGCAAATAAACGGCTATGAACTTCAGTTGTTGGGCTAGCTCAGTGGTAAACAGAGTGAATGGTAACGCAGAGGTTGCAGGTTCGAGTCCCAGGCCAGAGTAAACGATTTCTTTTTTTCGCATTAACTTCGGCAAGAAACTACTTGAAATCTTGTAACTAAAGGTGTAAAGCATTGCACTGGATTGCGTAGTTGTGTGGTAACACCAACGCCTTGTGTTCCCGAGGTCCGAGGTTCAAATCCCAGTGAAGACGGGGGTTTTTTTCATTTGTTTTCCAGGCTGCTAGGCAAGCAAGTTCATTAAGAACGTTAACAAATCGGCTAATTTTCCAGGGTGTTCAGATAGCTCAGTGGATAGAGCAATGTCCCAAATAAATCCAGGTGTTCTAGATGTTCACCTACCCCGCCGTAGGTTCACGTTCATGGTTCATGTTAACTAGAAAAAGGGACCTTGGGGTGGCCCTAGTGGGTTGGTCTATGGTTAATAATTAACTGATGAAATGTTCCTCTCTCCACAGTCGCCCGCTCAAACTGCACAGTACCCTCTACTCAACAATGGAACTCTGGTCATGGATTCGACACCGCACCTTGGTCAGCGCAACATCGACCTTCAACAACAACAACAACAACAACAACAACAACAACTGATGGAATGGTCAACAATGGTCAACAATGGTCAACAATGGTCAATTGGAAACTGTCACTCTACCACATTGGAACGCCTGGAAGTTCGTTTTATTGGAAAATCAAACTCTTGTGCTAACCGAAGATGCGAGAAATTTCCAAAGAAACAGGCCTAATGGTCGCGCTTGCCTTAACGTTCCCAAAATAATTGGTTTCTCCGTTCTCTGTCAAGTTATGGCCGCCCCCGCGTATGCCCAATTCTCGGTGCAGAGGACAAGTTCTAAATTGAAATCGCGTTCGCTTGCCAGAGGCCTGACCGTGGAACATTGTTCAGCTGTCGTTTCAAGTTCACTTCTCAACTCTCGAGCCTTGCAAAGTTACTAAAGGAAAAGCGCGCAGCATCTTGGAGCCATTGCTCATGAACCTCACCCTCGCCTCTACGCCTCTGTCAAGTTTCAACTTCATAACGTTTACCTTGGCGCCTTACCGTAGAACTAAATGCTTCAGGTTAGCCAGTTGCAACCGCCAAAACTGCTCAAAAACATGCTTGTGATCAGAAAGCCGTAAATCGCCCTAGAAAAGGTCAAAGACCGATGTAAAACAAGCAAGGCATAGCTAAGACATGCAGGCATGACCACAGTAAAAAGGTTGAAAAGATATTAAAACCGAGCCCAGATATGCACATTTGAACTTGCGTCAAAGATCCAATATGGCGCCTAATTTATGCACACGTCATGCAACATTCAAACTCCGTCATCCAAAAAACGCCCAGATCTCCAACAAGCAAGTTGCGCGTGCATGTCTGTTGCTCGACGTCTGGCGTGAAGGCCGTAATCGATCTTTCTAACTATTTATAAACAACAGCGCATTGAAGCCAGCAATCTTTTAATGGTCAGCGGCAAAAAAGTACCGCCCTCTTATTTATACCGGCGTTGAGGAGAATTTGTTTTTAACGCGCGAACGGACTGGAGAACAGGCCACATTAGCGCGCCACAACATCGCGCGCGCACTTTCTCTCCTCCAACACCATTGGCTTGGCTTTTGTCTTTAAATAAAGGTCAGTTTTACCCAGAGAAAGCCAATTTTCTTATCTGCAATGACTGAAACTATTGCAAAATCCATGAGCACACAGAAAACACGCACTGACGCACGCCTTTCTCCCATCAAACAACACGTCCAACACCATTGGCTTGGCTTTTGTCTTTAAATAAAGGTCAGTTTTACCCAGAGAAAGCCAATTTTCTTATCTGCAATGACTGAAACTATTGCAAAATCCATGAGCACACAGAAAACACGCACTGACGCACGCCTTTCTCCCATCAAACAACACGTCCAACACCATTGGCTTGGCTTTTGTCTTTAAATAAAGGTCAGTTTTACCCAGAGAAAGCCAATTTTCTTATCTGCAATGACTGAAACTATTGCAAAATCCATGAGCACACAGAAAACACGCACTGACGCACGCCTTTCTCCCATCAAACAACACGTCCAACACCATTGGCTTGGCTTTTGTCTTTAAATAAAGGTCAGTTTTACCCAGAGAAAGCCAATTTTCTTATCTGCAATGACTGAAACTATTGCAAAATCCATGAGCACACAGAAAACACGCACTGACGCACGCCTTTCTCCCATCAAACAACACGTCCAACACCATTGGCTTGGCTTTTGTCTTTAAATAAAGGTCAGTTTTACCCAGAGAAAGCCAATTTTCTTATCTGCAATGACTGAAACTATTGCAAAATCCATGAGCACACAGAAAACACGCACTGACGCACGCCTTTCTCCCATCAAACAACACGTCCAACACCATTGGCTTGGCTTTTGTCTTTAAATAAAGGTCAGTTTTACCCAGAGAAAGCCAATTTTCTTATCTGCAATGACTTGAAAAAATATATATATATATACATAAAACGAGAGTTGTTCTCAGGCTCTTTGCAATTGTCTAATTCAAGGATGCAAATAAACGGCTATGAACTTCAGTTGTTGGGCTAGCTCAGTGGTAAACAGAGTGAATGGTAACGCAGAGGTTGCAGGTTCGAGTCCCAGGCCAGAGTAAACGATTTCTTTTTTTCGCATTAACTTCGGCAAGAAACTACTTGAAATCTTGTAACTAAAGGTGTAAAGCATTGCACTGGATTGCGTAGTTGTGTGGTAACACCAACGCCTTGTGTTCCCGAGGTCCGAGGTTCAAATCCCAGTGAAGACGGGGGTTTTTTTCATTTGTTTTCCAGGCTGCTAGGCAAGCAAGTTCATTAAGAACGTTAACAAATCGGCTAATTTTCCAGGGTGTTCAGATAGCTCAGTGGATAGAGCAATGTCCCAAATAAATCCAGGTGTTCTAGATGTTCACCTACCCCGCCGTAGGTTCACGTTCATGGTTCATGTTAACTAGAAAAAGGGACCTTGGGGTGGCCCTAGTGGGTTGGTCTATGGTTAATAATTAACTGATGAAATGTTCCTCTCTCCACAGTCGCCCGCTCAAACTGCACAGTACCCTCTACTCAACAATGGAACTCTGGTCATGGATTCGACACCGCACCTTGGTCAGCGCAACATCGACCTTCAACAACAACAACAACAACAACAACAACAACTGATGGAATGGTCAACAATGGTCAACAATGGTCAACAATGGTCAATTGGAAACTGTCACTCTACCACATTGGAACGCCTGGAAGTTCGTTTTATTGGAAAATCAAACTCTTGTGCTAACCGAAGATGCGAGAAATTTCCAAAGAAACAGGCCTAATGGTCGCGCTTGCCTTAACGTTCCCAAAATAATTGGTTTCTCCGTTCTCTGTCAAGTTATGGCCGCCCCCGCGTATGCCCAATTCTCGGTGCAGAGGACAAGTTCTAAATTGAAATCGCGTTCGCTTGCCAGAGGCCTGACCGTGGAACATTGTTCAGCTGTCGTTTCAAGTTCACTTCTCAACTCTCGAGCCTTGCAAAGTTACTAAAGGAAAAGCGCGCAGCATCTTGGAGCCATTGCTCATGAACCTCACCCTCGCCTCTACGCCTCTGTCAAGTTTCAACTTCATAACGTTTACCTTGGCGCCTTACCGTAGAACTAAATGCTTCAGGTTAGCCAGTTGCAACCGCCAAAACTGCTCAAAAACATGCTTGTGATCAGAAAGCCGTAAATCGCCCTAGAAAAGGTCAAAGACCGATGTAAAACAAGCAAGGCATAGCTAAGACATGCAGGCATGACCACAGTAAAAAGGTTGAAAAGATATTAAAACCGAGCCCAGATATGCACATTTGAACTTGCGTCAAAGATCCAATATGGCGCCTAATTTATGCACACGTCATGCAACATTCAAACTCCGTCATCCAAAAAACGCCCAGATCTCCAACAAGCAAGTTGCGCGTGCATGTCTGTTGCTCGACGTCTGGCGTGAAGGCCGTAATCGATCTTTCTAACTATTTATAAACAACAGCGCATTGAAGCCAGCAATCTTTTAATGGTCAGCGGCAAAAAAGTACCGCCCTCTTATTTATACCGGCGTTGAGGAGAATTTGTTTTTAACGCGCGAACGGACTGGAGAACAGGCCACATTAGCGCGCCACAACATCGCGCGCGCACTTTCTCTCCTCCAACACCATTGGCTTGGCTTTTGTCTTTAAATAAAGGTCAGTTTTACCCAGAGAAAGCCAATTTTCTTATCTGCAATGACTGAAACTATTGCAAAATCCATGAGCACACAGAAAACACGCACTGACGCACGCCTTTCTCCACTCAAACAACACGTCCAACACCATTGGCTTGGCTTTTGTCTTTAAATAAAGGTCAGTTTTACCCAGAGAAAGCCAATTTTCTTATCTGCAATGACTGAAACTATTGCAAAATCCATGAGCACACAGAAAACACGCACTGACGCACGCCTTTCTCCACTCAAACAACACGTCCAACACCATTGGCTTGGCTTTTGTCTTTAAATAAAGGTCAGTTTTACCCAGAGAAAGCCAATTTTCTTATCTGCAATGACTGAAACTATTGCAAAATCCATGAGCACACAGAAAACACGCACTGACGCACGCCTTTCTCCCATCAAACAACACGTCCAACACCATTGGCTTGGCTTTTGTCTTTAAATAAAGGTCAGTTTTACCCAGAGAAAGCCAATTTTCTTATCTGCAATGACTTGAAAAATATATATATATATACATAAAACGAGAGTTGTTCTCAGGCTCTTTGCAATTGTCTAATTCAAGGATGCAAATAAACGGCTATGAACTTCAGTTGTTGGGCTAGCTCAGTGGTAAACAGAGTGAATGGTAACGCAGAGGTTGCAGGTTCGAGTCCCAGGCCAGAGTAAACGATTTCTTTTTTTCGCATTAACTTCGGCAAGAAACTACTTGAAATCTTGTAACTAAAGGTGTAAAGCATTGCACTGGATTGCGTAGTTGTGTGGTAACACCAACGCCTTGTGTTCCCGAGGTCCGAGGTTCAAATCCCAGTGAAGACGGGGGTTTTTTTCATTTGTTTTCCAGGCTGCTAGGCAAGCAAGTTCATTAAGAACGTTAACAAATCGGCTAATTTTCCAGGGTGTTCAGATAGCTCAGTGGATAGAGCAATGTCCCAAATAAATCCAGGTGTTCTAGATGTTCACCTACCCCGCCGTAGGTTCACGTTCATGGTTCATGTTAACTAGAAAAAGGGACCTTGGGGTGGCCCTAGTGGGTTGGTCTATGGTTAATAATTAACTGATGAAATGTTCCTCTCTCCACAGTCGCCCGCTCAAACTGCACAGTACCCTCTACTCAACAATGGAACTCTGGTCATGGATTCGACACCGCACCTTGGTCAGCGCAACATCGACCTTCAACAACAACAACAACAACAACAACAACAACAACTGATGGAATGGTCAACAATGGTCAACAATGGTCAACAATGGTCAATTGGAAACTGTCACTCTACCACATTGGAACGCCTGGAAGTTCGTTTTATTGGAAAATCAAACTCTTGTGCTAACCGAAGATGCGAGAAATTTCCAAAGAAACAGGCCTAATGGTCGCGCTTGCCTTAACGTTCCCAAAATAATTGGTTTCTCCGTTCTCTGTCAAGTTATGGCCGCCCCCGCGTATGCCCAATTCTCGGTGCAGAGGACAAGTTCTAAATTGAAATCGCGTTCGCTTGCCAGAGGCCTGACCGTGGAACATTGTTCAGCTGTCGTTTCAAGTTCACTTCTCAACTCTCGAGCCTTGCAAAGTTACTAAAGGAAAAGCGCGCAGCATCTTGGAGCCATTGCTCATGAACCTCACCCTCGCCTCTACGCCTCTGTCAAGTTTCAACTTCATAACGTTTACCTTGGCGCCTTACCGTAGAACTAAATGCTTCAGGTTAGCCAGTTGCAACCGCCAAAACTGCTCAAAAACATGCTTGTGATCAGAAAGCCGTAAATCGCCCTAGAAAAGGTCAAAGACCGATGTAAAACAAGCAAGGCATAGCTAAGACATGCAGGCATGACCACAGTAAAAAGGTTGAAAAGATATTAAAACCGAGCCCAGATATGCACATTTGAACTTGCGTCAAAGATCCAATATGGCGCCTAATTTATGCACACGTCATGCAACATTCAAACTCCGTCATCCAAAAAACGCCCAGATCTCCAACAAGCAAGTTGCGCGTGCATGTCTGTTGCTCGACGTCTGGCGTGAAGGCCGTAATCGATCTTTCTAACTATTTATAAACAACAGCGCATTGAAGCCAGCAATCTTTTAATGGTCAGCGGCAAAAAAGTACCGCCCTCTTATTTATACCGGCGTTGAGGAGAATTTGTTTTTAACGCGCGAACGGACTGGAGAACAGGCCACATTAGCGCGCCACAACATCGCGCGCGCACTTTCTCTCCTCCAACACCATTGGCTTGGCTTTTGTCTTTAAATAAAGGTCAGTTTTACCCAGAGAAAGCCAATTTTCTTATCTGCAATGACTGAAACTATTGCAAAATCCATGAGCACACAGAAAACACGCACTGACGCACGCCTTTCTCCACTCAAACAACACGTCCAACACCATTGGCTTGGCTTTTGTCTTTAAATAAAGGTCAGTTTTACCCAGAGAAAGCCAATTTTCTTATCTGCAATGACTGAAACTATTGCAAAATCCATGAGCACACAGAAAACACGCACTGACGCACGCCTTTCTCCACTCAAACAACACGTCCAACACCATTGGCTTGGCTTTTGTCTTTAAATAAAGGTCAGTTTTACCCAGAGAAAGCCAATTTTCTTATCTGCAATGACTGAAACTATTGCAAAATCCATGAGCACACAGAAAACACGCACTGACGCACGCCTTTCTCCCATCAAACAACACGTCCAACACCATTGGCTTGGCTTTTGTCTTTAAATAAAGGTCAGTTTTACCCAGAGAAAGCCAATTTTCTTATCTGCAATGACTTGAAAAAATATATATATATATACATAAAACGAGAGTTGTTCTCAGGCTCTTTGCAATTGTCTAATTCAAGGATGCAAATAAACGGCTATGAACTTCAGTTGTTGGGCTAGCTCAGTGGTAAACAGAGTGAATGGTAACGCAGAGGTTGCAGGTTCGAGTCCCAGGCCAGAGTAAACGATTTCTTTTTTTCGCATTAACTTCGGCAAGAAACTACTTGAAATCTTGTAACTAAAGGTGTAAAGCATTGCACTGGATTGCGTAGTTGTGTGGTAACACCAACGCCTTGTGTTCCCGAGGTCCGAGGTTCAAATCCCAGTGAAGACGGGGGTTTTTTTCATTTGTTTTCCAGGCTGCTAGGCAAGCAAGTTCATTAAGAACGTTAACAAATCGGCTAATTTTCCAGGGTGTTCAGATAGCTCAGTGGATAGAGCAATGTCCCAAATAAATCCAGGTGTTCTAGATGTTCACCTACCCCGCCGTAGGTTCACGTTCATGGTTCATGTTAACTAGAAAAAGGGACCTTGGGGTGGCCCTAGTGGGTTGGTCTATGGTTAATAATTAACTGATGAAATGTTCCTCTCTCCACAGTCGCCCGCTCAAACTGCACAGTACCCTCTACTCAACAATGGAACTCTGGTCATGGATTCGACACCGCACCTTGGTCAGCGCAACATCGACCTTCAACAACAACAACAACAACAACAACAACAACAACAACTGATGGAATGGTCAACAATGGTCAACAATGGTCAACAATGGTCAATTGGAAACTGTCACTCTACCACATTGGAACGCCTGGAAGTTCGTTTTATTGGAAAATCAAACTCTTGTGCTAACCGAAGATGCGAGAAATTTCCAAAGAAACAGGCCTAATGGTCGCGCTTGCCTTAACGTTCCCAAAATAATTGGTTTCTCCGTTCTCTGTCAAGTTATGGCCGCCCCCGCGTATGCCCAATTCTCGGTGCAGAGGACAAGTTCTAAATTGAAATCGCGTTCGCTTGCCAGAGGCCTGACCGTGGAACATTGTTCAGCTGTCGTTTCAAGTTCACTTCTCAACTCTCGAGCCTTGCAAAGTTACTAAAGGAAAAGCGCGCAGCATCTTGGAGCCATTGCTCATGAACCTCACCCTCGCCTCTACGCCTCTGTCAAGTTTCAACTTCATAACGTTTACCTTGGCGCCTTACCGTAGAACTAAATGCTTCAGGTTAGCCAGTTGCAACCGCCAAAACTGCTCAAAAACATGCTTGTGATCAGAAAGCCGTAAATCGCCCTAGAAAAGGTCAAAGACCGATGTAAAACAAGCAAGGCATAGCTAAGACATGCAGGCATGACCACAGTAAAAAGGTTGAAAAGATATTAAAACCGAGCCCAGATATGCACATTTGAACTTGCGTCAAAGATCCAATATGGCGCCTAATTTATGCACACGTCATGCAACATTCAAACTCCGTCATCCAAAAAACGCCCAGATCTCCAACAAGCAAGTTGCGCGTGCATGTCTGTTGCTCGACGTCTGGCGTGAAGGCCGTAATCGATCTTTCTAACTATTTATAAACAACAGCGCATTGAAGCCAGCAATCTTTTAATGGTCAGCGGCAAAAAAGTACCGCCCTCTTATTTATACCGGCGTTGAGGAGAATTTGTTTTTAACGCGCGAACGGACTGGAGAACAGGCCACATTAGCGCGCCACAACATCGCGCGCGCACTTTCTCTCCTCCAACACCATTGGCTTGGCTTTTGTCTTTAAATAAAGGTCAGTTTTACCCAGAGAAAGCCAATTTTCTTATCTGCAATGACTGAAACTATTGCAAAATCCATGAGCACACAGAAAACACGCACTGACGCACGCCTTTCTCCACTCAAACAACACGTCCAACACCATTGGCTTGGCTTTTGTCTTTAAATAAAGGTCAGTTTTACCCAGAGAAAGCCAATTTTCTTATCTGCAATGACTGAAACTATTGCAAAATCCATGAGCACACAGAAAACACGCACTGACGCACGCCTTTCTCCACTCAAACAACACGTCCAACACCATTGGCTTGGCTTTTGTCTTTAAATAAAGGTCAGTTTTACCCAGAGAAAGCCAATTTTCTTATCTGCAATGACTGAAACTATTGCAAAATCCATGAGCACACAGAAAACACGCACTGACGCACGCCTTTCTCCCATCAAACAACACGTCCAACACCATTGGCTTGGCTTTTGTCTTTAAATAAAGGTCAGTTTTACCCAGAGAAAGCCAATTTTCTTATCTGCAATGACTTGAAAAAATATATATATATACATAAAACGAGAGTTGTTCTCAGGCTCTTTGCAATTGTCTAATTCAAGGATGCAAATAAACGGCTATGAACTTCAGTTGTTGGGCTAGCTCAGTGGTAAACAGAGTGAATGGTAACGCAGAGGTTGCAGGTTCGAGTCCCAGGCCAGAGTAAACGATTTCTTTTTTTCGCATTAACTTCGGCAAGAAACTACTTGAAATCTTGTAACTAAAGGTGTAAAGCATTGCACTGGATTGCGTAGTTGTGTGGTAACACCAACGCCTTGTGTTCCCGAGGTCCGAGGTTCAAATCCCAGTGAAGACGGGGGTTTTTTTCATTTGTTTTCCAGGCTGCTAGGCAAGCAAGTTCATTAAGAACGTTAACAAATCGGCTAATTTTCCAGGGTGTTCAGATAGCTCAGTGGATAGAGCAATGTCCCAAATAAATCCAGGTGTTCTAGATGTTCACCTACCCCGCCGTAGGTTCACGTTCATGGTTCATGTTAACTAGAAAAAGGGACCTTGGGGTGGCCCTAGTGGGTTGGTCTATGGTTAATAATTAACTGATGAAATGTTCCTCTCTCCACAGTCGCCCGCTCAAACTGCACAGTACCCTCTACTCAACAATGGAACTCTGGTCATGGATTCGACACCGCACCTTGGTCAGCGCAACATCGACCTTCAACAACAACAACAACAACAACAACAACAACAACTGATGGAATGGTCAACAATGGTCAACAATGGTCAACAATGGTCAATTGGAAACTGTCACTCTACCACATTGGAACGCCTGGAAGTTCGTTTTATTGGAAAATCAAACTCTTGTGCTAACCGAAGATGCGAGAAATTTCCAAAGAAACAGGCCTAATGGTCGCGCTTGCCTTAACGTTCCCAAAATAATTGGTTTCTCCGTTCTCTGTCAAGTTATGGCCGCCCCCGCGTATGCCCAATTCTCGGTGCAGAGGACAAGTTCTAAATTGAAATCGCGTTCGCTTGCCAGAGGCCTGACCGTGGAACATTGTTCAGCTGTCGTTTCAAGTTCACTTCTCAACTCTCGAGCCTTGCAAAGTTACTAAAGGAAAAGCGCGCAGCATCTTGGAGCCATTGCTCATGAACCTCACCCTCGCCTCTACGCCTCTGTCAAGTTTCAACTTCATAACGTTTACCTTGGCGCCTTACCGTAGAACTAAATGCTTCAGGTTAGCCAGTTGCAACCGCCAAAACTGCTCAAAAACATGCTTGTGATCAGAAAGCCGTAAATCGCCCTAGAAAAGGTCAAAGACCGATGTAAAACAAGCAAGGCATAGCTAAGACATGCAGGCATGACCACAGTAAAAAGGTTGAAAAGATATTAAAACCGAGCCCAGATATGCACATTTGAACTTGCGTCAAAGATCCAATATGGCGCCTAATTTATGCACACGTCATGCAACATTCAAACTCCGTCATCCAAAAAACGCCCAGATCTCCAACAAGCAAGTTGCGCGTGCATGTCTGTTGCTCGACGTCTGGCGTGAAGGCCGTAATCGATCTTTCTAACTATTTATAAACAACAGCGCATTGAAGCCAGCAATCTTTTAATGGTCAGCGGCAAAAAAGTACCGCCCTCTTATTTATACCGGCGTTGAGGAGAATTTGTTTTTAACGCGCGAACGGACTGGAGAACAGGCCACATTAGCGCGCCACAACATCGCGCGCGCACTTTCTCTCCTCCAACACCATTGGCTTGGCTTTTGTCTTTAAATAAAGGTCAGTTTTACCCAGAGAAAGCCAATTTTCTTATCTGCAATGACTGAAACTATTGCAAAATCCATGAGCACACAGAAAACACGCACTGACGCACGCCTTTCTCCACTCAAACAACACGTCCAACACCATTGGCTTGGCTTTTGTCTTTAAATAAAGGTCAGTTTTACCCAGAGAAAGCCAATTTTCTTATCTGCAATGACTGAAACTATTGCAAAATCCATGAGCACACAGAAAACACGCACTGACGCACGCCTTTCTCCCATCAAACAACACGTCCAACACCATTGGCTTGGCTTTTGTCTTTAAATAAAGGTCAGTTTTACCCAGAGAAAGCCAATTTTCTTATCTGCAATGACTGAAACTATTGCAAAATCCATGAGCACACAGAAAACACGCACTGACGCACGCCTTTCTCCACTCAAACAACACGTCCAACACCATTGGCTTGGCTTTTGTCTTTAAATAAAGGTCAGTTTTACCCAGAGAAAGCCAATTTTCTTATCTGCAATGACTGAAACTATTGCAAAATCCATGAGCACACAGAAAACACGCACTGACGCACGCCTTTCTCCCATCAAACAACACGTCCAACACCATTGGCTTGGCTTTTGTCTTTAAATAAAGGTCAGTTTTACCCAGAGAAAGCCAATTTTCTTATCTGCAATGACTGAAACTATTGCAAAATCCATGAGCACACAGAAAACACGCACTGACGCACGCCTTTCTCCCATCAAACAACACGTCCAACACCATTGGCTTGGCTTTTGTCTTTAAATAAAGGTCAGTTTTACCCAGAGAAAGCCAATTTTCTTATCTGCAATGACTTGAAAAAATATATATATATATACATAAAACGAGAGTTGTTCTCAGGCTCTTTGCAATTGTCTAATTCAAGGATGCAAATAAACGGCTATGAACTTCAGTTGTTGGGCTAGCTCAGTGGTAAACAGAGTGAATGGTAACGCAGAGGTTGCAGGTTCGAGTCCCAGGCCAGAGTAAACGATTTCTTTTTTTCGCATTAACTTCGGCAAGAAACTACTTGAAATCTTGTAACTAAAGGTGTAAAGCATTGCACTGGATTGCGTAGTTGTGTGGTAACACCAACGCCTTGTGTTCCCGAGGTCCGAGGTTCAAATCCCAGTGAAGACGGGGGTTTTTTTCATTTGTTTTCCAGGCTGCTAGGCAAGCAAGTTCATTAAGAACGTTAACAAATCGGCTAATTTTCCAGGGTGTTCAGATAGCTCAGTGGATAGAGCAATGTCCCAAATAAATCCAGGTGTTCTAGATGTTCACCTACCCCGCCGTAGGTTCACGTTCATGGTTCATGTTAACTAGAAAAAGGGACCTTGGGGTGGCCCTAGTGGGTTGGTCTATGGTTAATAATTAACTGATGAAATGTTCCTCTCTCCACAGTCGCCCGCTCAAACTGCACAGTACCCTCTACTCAACAATGGAACTCTGGTCATGGATTCGACACCGCACCTTGGTCAGCGCAACATCGACCTTCAACAACAACAACAACAACAACAACAACAACTGATGGAATGGTCAACAATGGTCAACAATGGTCAACAATGGTCAATTGGAAACTGTCACTCTACCACATTGGAACGCCTGGAAGTTCGTTTTATTGGAAAATCAAACTCTTGTGCTAACCGAAGATGCGAGAAATTTCCAAAGAAACAGGCCTAATGGTCGCGCTTGCCTTAACGTTCCCAAAATAATTGGTTTCTCCGTTCTCTGTCAAGTTATGGCCGCCCCCGCGTATGCCCAATTCTCGGTGCAGAGGACAAGTTCTAAATTGAAATCGCGTTCGCTTGCCAGAGGCCTGACCGTGGAACATTGTTCAGCTGTCGTTTCAAGTTCACTTCTCAACTCTCGAGCCTTGCAAAGTTACTAAAGGAAAAGCGCGCAGCATCTTGGAGCCATTGCTCATGAACCTCACCCTCGCCTCTACGCCTCTGTCAAGTTTCAACTTCATAACGTTTACCTTGGCGCCTTACCGTAGAACTAAATGCTTCAGGTTAGCCAGTTGCAACCGCCAAAACTGCTCAAAAACATGCTTGTGATCAGAAAGCCGTAAATCGCCCTAGAAAAGGTCAAAGACCGATGTAAAACAAGCAAGGCATAGCTAAGACATGCAGGCATGACCACAGTAAAAAGGTTGAAAAGATATTAAAACCGAGCCCAGATATGCACATTTGAACTTGCGTCAAAGATCCAATATGGCGCCTAATTTATGCACACGTCATGCAACATTCAAACTCCGTCATCCAAAAAACGCCCAGATCTCCAACAAGCAAGTTGCGCGTGCATGTCTGTTGCTCGACGTCTGGCGTGAAGGCCGTAATCGATCTTTCTAACTATTTATAAACAACAGCGCATTGAAGCCAGCAATCTTTTAATGGTCAGCGGCAAAAAAGTACCGCCCTCTTATTTATACCGGCGTTGAGGAGAATTTGTTTTTAACGCGCGAACGGACTGGAGAACAGGCCACATTAGCGCGCCACAACATCGCGCGCGCACTTTCTCTCCTCCAACACCATTGGCTTGGCTTTTGTCTTTAAATAAAGGTCAGTTTTACCCAGAGAAAGCCAATTTTCTTATCTGCAATGACTGAAACTATTGCAAAATCCATGAGCACACAGAAAACACGCACTGACGCACGCCTTTCTCCACTCAAACAACACGTCCAACACCATTGGCTTGGCTTTTGTCTTTAAATAAAGGTCAGTTTTACCCAGAGAAAGCCAATTTTCTTATCTGCAATGACTGAAACTATTGCAAAATCCATGAGCACACAGAAAACACGCACTGACGCACGCCTTTCTCCCATCAAACAACACGTCCAACACCATTGGCTTGGCTTTTGTCTTTAAATAAAGGTCAGTTTTACCCAGAGAAAGCCAATTTTCTTATCTGCAATGACTGAAACTATTGCAAAATCCATGAGCACACAGAAAACACGCACTGACGCACGCCTTTCTCCACTCAAACAACACGTCCAACACCATTGGCTTGGCTTTTGTCTTTAAATAAAGGTCAGTTTTACCCAGAGAAAGCCAATTTTCTTATCTGCAATGACTGAAACTATTGCAAAATCCATGAGCACACAGAAAACACGCACTGACGCACGCCTTTCTCCCATCAAACAACACGTCCAACACCATTGGCTTGGCTTTTGTCTTTAAATAAAGGTCAGTTTTACCCAGAGAAAGCCAATTTTCTTATCTGCAATGACTGAAACTATTGCAAAATCCATGAGCACACAGAAAACACGCACTGACGCACGCCTTTCTCCCATCAAACAACACGTCCAACACCATTGGCTTGGCTTTTGTCTTTAAATAAAGGTCAGTTTTACCCAGAGAAAGCCAATTTTCTTATCTGCAATGACTTGAAAAAATATATATATATACATAAAACGAGAGTTGTTCTCAGGCTCTTTGCAATTGTCTAATTCAAGGATGCAAATAAACGGCTATGAACTTCAGTTGTTGGGCTAGCTCAGTGGTAAACAGAGTGAATGGTAACGCAGAGGTTGCAGGTTCGAGTCCCAGGCCAGAGTAAACGATTTCTTTTTTTCGCATTAACTTCGGCAAGAAACTACTTGAAATCTTGTAACTAAAGGTGTAAAGCATTGCACTGGATTGCGTAGTTGTGTGGTAACACCAACGCCTTGTGTTCCCGAGGTCCGAGGTTCAAATCCCAGTGAAGACGGGGGTTTTTTTCATTTGTTTTCCAGGCTGCTAGGCAAGCAAGTTCATTAAGAACGTTAACAAATCGGCTAATTTTCCAGGGTGTTCAGATAGCTCAGTGGATAGAGCAATGTCCCAAATAAATCCAGGTGTTCTAGATGTTCACCTACCCCGCCGTAGGTTCACGTTCATGGTTCATGTTAACTAGAAAAAGGGACCTTGGGGTGGCCCTAGTGGGTTGGTCTATGGTTAATAATTAACTGATGAAATGTTCCTCTCTCCACAGTCGCCCGCTCAAACTGCACAGTACCCTCTACTCAACAATGGAACTCTGGTCATGGATTCGACACCGCACCTTGGTCAGCGCAACATCGACCTTCAACAACAACAACAACAACAACAACAACAACAACAACTGATGGAATGGTCAACAATGGTCAACAATGGTCAACAATGGTCAATTGGAAACTGTCACTCTACCACATTGGAACGCCTGGAAGTTCGTTTTATTGGAAAATCAAACTCTTGTGCTAACCGAAGATGCGAGAAATTTCCAAAGAAACAGGCCTAATGGTCGCGCTTGCCTTAACGTTCCCAAAATAATTGGTTTCTCCGTTCTCTGTCAAGTTATGGCCGCCCCCGCGTATGCCCAATTCTCGGTGCAGAGGACAAGTTCTAAATTGAAATCGCGTTCGCTTGCCAGAGGCCTGACCGTGGAACATTGTTCAGCTGTCGTTTCAAGTTCACTTCTCAACTCTCGAGCCTTGCAAAGTTACTAAAGGAAAAGCGCGCAGCATCTTGGAGCCATTGCTCATGAACCTCACCCTCGCCTCTACGCCTCTGTCAAGTTTCAACTTCATAACGTTTACCTTGGCGCCTTACCGTAGAACTAAATGCTTCAGGTTAGCCAGTTGCAACCGCCAAAACTGCTCAAAAACATGCTTGTGATCAGAAAGCCGTAAATCGCCCTAGAAAAGGTCAAAGACCGATGTAAAACAAGCAAGGCATAGCTAAGACATGCAGGCATGACCACAGTAAAAAGGTTGAAAAGATATTAAAACCGAGCCCAGATATGCACATTTGAACTTGCGTCAAAGATCCAATATGGCGCCTAATTTATGCACACGTCATGCAACATTCAAACTCCGTCATCCAAAAAACGCCCAGATCTCCAACAAGCAAGTTGCGCGTGCATGTCTGTTGCTCGACGTCTGGCGTGAAGGCCGTAATCGATCTTTCTAACTATTTATAAACAACAGCGCATTGAAGCCAGCAATCTTTTAATGGTCAGCGGCAAAAAAGTACCGCCCTCTTATTTATACCGGCGTTGAGGAGAATTTGTTTTTAACGCGCGAACGGACTGGAGAACAGGCCACATTAGCGCGCCACAACATCGCGCGCGCACTTTCTCTCCTCCAACACCATTGGCTTGGCTTTTGTCTTTAAATAAAGGTCAGTTTTACCCAGAGAAAGCCAATTTTCTTATCTGCAATGACTGAAACTATTGCAAAATCCATGAGCACACAGAAAACACGCACTGACGCACGCCTTTCTCCCATCAAACAACACGTCCAACACCATTGGCTTGGCTTTTGTCTTTAAATAAAGGTCAGTTTTACCCAGAGAAAGCCAATTTTCTTATCTGCAATGACTGAAACTATTGCAAAATCCATGAGCACACAGAAAACACGCACTGACGCACGCCTTTCTCCCATCAAACAACACGTCCAACACCATTGGCTTGGCTTTTGTCTTTAAATAAAGGTCAGTTTTACCCAGAGAAAGCCAATTTTCTTATCTGCAATGACTGAAACTATTGCAAAATCCATGAGCACACAGAAAACACGCACTGACGCACGCCTTTCTCCCATCAAACAACACGTCCAACACCATTGGCTTGGCTTTTGTCTTTAAATAAAGGTCAGTTTTACCCAGAGAAAGCCAATTTTCTTATCTGCAATGACTGAAACTATTGCAAAATCCATGAGCACACAGAAAACACGCACTGACGCACGCCTTTCTCCCATCAAACAACACGTCCAACACCATTGGCTTGGCTTTTGTCTTTAAATAAAGGTCAGTTTTACCCAGAGAAAGCCAATTTTCTTATCTGCAATGACTGAAACTATTGCAAAATCCATGAGCACACAGAAAACACGCACTGACGCACGCCTTTCTCCCATCAAACAACACGTCCAACACCATTGGCTTGGCTTTTGTCTTTAAATAAAGGTCAGTTTTACCCAGAGAAAGCCAATTTTCTTATCTGCAATGACTTGAAAAAATATATATATATATACATAAAACGAGAGTTGTTCTCAGGCTCTTTGCAATTGTCTAATTCAAGGATGCAAATAAACGGCTATGAACTTCAGTTGTTGGGCTAGCTCAGTGGTAAACAGAGTGAATGGTAACGCAGAGGTTGCAGGTTCGAGTCCCAGGCCAGAGTAAACGATTTCTTTTTTTCGCATTAACTTCGGCAAGAAACTACTTGAAATCTTGTAACTAAAGGTGTAAAGCATTGCACTGGATTGCGTAGTTGTGTGGTAACACCAACGCCTTGTGTTCCCGAGGTCCGAGGTTCAAATCCCAGTGAAGACGGGGGTTTTTTTCATTTGTTTTCCAGGCTGCTAGGCAAGCAAGTTCATTAAGAACGTTAACAAATCGGCTAATTTTCCAGGGTGTTCAGATAGCTCAGTGGATAGAGCAATGTCCCAAATAAATCCAGGTGTTCTAGATGTTCACCTACCCCGCCGTAGGTTCACGTTCATGGTTCATGTTAACTAGAAAAAGGGACCTTGGGGTGGCCCTAGTGGGTTGGTCTATGGTTAATAATTAACTGATGAAATGTTCCTCTCTCCACAGTCGCCCGCTCAAACTGCACAGTACCCTCTACTCAACAATGGAACTCTGGTCATGGATTCGACACCGCACCTTGGTCAGCGCAACATCGACCTTCAACAACAACAACAACAACAACAACAACAACAACTGATGGAATGGTCAACAATGGTCAACAATGGTCAACAATGGTCAATTGGAAACTGTCACTCTACCACATTGGAACGCCTGGAAGTTCGTTTTATTGGAAAATCAAACTCTTGTGCTAACCGAAGATGCGAGAAATTTCCAAAGAAACAGGCCTAATGGTCGCGCTTGCCTTAACGTTCCCAAAATAATTGGTTTCTCCGTTCTCTGTCAAGTTATGGCC
Organism: Montipora foliosa; assembly: GCF_036669935.1. Classification (NCBI taxonomy): domain Eukaryota; kingdom Metazoa; phylum Cnidaria; class Anthozoa; order Scleractinia; family Acroporidae; genus Montipora; species Montipora foliosa. The sequence continues at coordinate 16,019 of NW_027179669.1, read as the reverse complement.
GCCCCCGCGTATGCCCAATTCTCGGTGCAGAGGACAAGTTCTAAATTGAAATCGCGTTCGCTTGCCAGAGGCCTGACCGTGGAACATTGTTCAGCTGTCGTTTCAAGTTCACTTCTCAACTCTCGAGCCTTGCAAAGTTACTAAAGGAAAAGCGCGCAGCATCTTGGAGCCATTGCTCATGAACCTCACCCTCGCCTCTACGCCTCTGTCAAGTTTCAACTTCATAACGTTTACCTTGGCGCCTTACCGTAGAACTAAATGCTTCAGGTTAGCCAGTTGCAACCGCCAAAACTGCTCAAAAACATGCTTGTGATCAGAAAGCCGTAAATCGCCCTAGAAAAGGTCAAAGACCGATGTAAAACAAGCAAGGCATAGCTAAGACATGCAGGCATGACCACAGTAAAAAGGTTGAAAAGATATTAAAACCGAGCCCAGATATGCACATTTGAACTTGCGTCAAAGATCCAATATGGCGCCTAATTTATGCACACGTCATGCAACATTCAAACTCCGTCATCCAAAAAACGCCCAGATCTCCAACAAGCAAGTTGCGCGTGCATGTCTGTTGCTCGACGTCTGGCGTGAAGGCCGTAATCGATCTTTCTAACTATTTATAAACAACAGCGCATTGAAGCCAGCAATCTTTTAATGGTCAGCGGCAAAAAAGTACCGCCCTCTTATTTATACCGGCGTTGAGGAGAATTTGTTTTTAACGCGCGAACGGACTGGAGAACAGGCCACATTAGCGCGCCACAACATCGCGCGCGCACTTTCTCTCCTCCAACACCATTGGCTTGGCTTTTGTCTTTAAATAAAGGTCAGTTTTACCCAGAGAAAGCCAATTTTCTTATCTGCAATGACTGAAACTATTGCAAAATCCATGAGCACACAGAAAACACGCACTGACGCACGCCTTTCTCCACTCAAACAACACGTCCAACACCATTGGCTTGGCTTTTGTCTTTAAATAAAGGTCAGTTTTACCCAGAGAAAGCCAATTTTCTTATCTGCAATGACTGAAACTATTGCAAAATCCATGAGCACACAGAAAACACGCACTGACGCACGCCTTTCTCCACTCAAACAACACGTCCAACACCATTGGCTTGGCTTTTGTCTTTAAATAAAGGTCAGTTTTACCCAGAGAAAGCCAATTTTCTTATCTGCAATGACTGAAACTATTGCAAAATCCATGAGCACACAGAAAACACGCACTGACGCACGCCTTTCTCCCATCAAACAACACGTCCAACACCATTGGCTTGGCTTTTGTCTTTAAATAAAGGTCAGTTTTACCCAGAGAAAGCCAATTTTCTTATCTGCAATGACTTGAAAAAATATATATATATATACATAAAACGAGAGTTGTTCTCAGGCTCTTTGCAATTGTCTAATTCAAGGATGCAAATAAACGGCTATGAACTTCAGTTGTTGGGCTAGCTCAGTGGTAAACAGAGTGAATGGTAACGCAGAGGTTGCAGGTTCGAGTCCCAGGCCAGAGTAAACGATTTCTTTTTTTCGCATTAACTTCGGCAAGAAACTACTTGAAATCTTGTAACTAAAGGTGTAAAGCATTGCACTGGATTGCGTAGTTGTGTGGTAACACCAACGCCTTGTGTTCCCGAGGTCCGAGGTTCAAATCCCAGTGAAGACGGGGGTTTTTTTCATTTGTTTTCCAGGCTGCTAGGCAAGCAAGTTCATTAAGAACGTTAACAAATCGGCTAATTTTCCAGGGTGTTCAGATAGCTCAGTGGATAGAGCAATGTCCCAAATAAATCCAGGTGTTCTAGATGTTCACCTACCCCGCCGTAGGTTCACGTTCATGGTTCATGTTAACTAGAAAAAGGGACCTTGGGGTGGCCCTAGTGGGTTGGTCTATGGTTAATAATTAACTGATGAAATGTTCCTCTCTCCACAGTCGCCCGCTCAAACTGCACAGTACCCTCTACTCAACAATGGAACTCTGGTCATGGATTCGACACCGCACCTTGGTCAGCGCAACATCGACCTTCAACAACAACAACAACAACAACAACAACAACAACTGATGGAATGGTCAACAATGGTCAACAATGGTCAACAATGGTCAATTGGAAACTGTCACTCTACCACATTGGAACGCCTGGAAGTTCGTTTTATTGGAAAATCAAACTCTTGTGCTAACCGAAGATGCGAGAAATTTCCAAAGAAACAGGCCTAATGGTCGCGCTTGCCTTAACGTTCCCAAAATAATTGGTTTCTCCGTTCTCTGTCAAGTTATGGCCGCCCCCGCGTATGCCCAATTCTCGGTGCAGAGGACAAGTTCTAAATTGAAATCGCGTTCGCTTGCCAGAGGCCTGACCGTGGAACATTGTTCAGCTGTCGTTTCAAGTTCACTTCTCAACTCTCGAGCCTTGCAAAGTTACTAAAGGAAAAGCGCGCAGCATCTTGGAGCCATTGCTCATGAACCTCACCCTCGCCTCTACGCCTCTGTCAAGTTTCAACTTCATAACGTTTACCTTGGCGCCTTACCGTAGAACTAAATGCTTCAGGTTAGCCAGTTGCAACCGCCAAAACTGCTCAAAAACATGCTTGTGATCAGAAAGCCGTAAATCGCCCTAGAAAAGGTCAAAGACCGATGTAAAACAAGCAAGGCATAGCTAAGACATGCAGGCATGACCACAGTAAAAAGGTTGAAAAGATATTAAAACCGAGCCCAGATATGCACATTTGAACTTGCGTCAAAGATCCAATATGGCGCCTAATTTATGCACACGTCATGCAACATTCAAACTCCGTCATCCAAAAAACGCCCAGATCTCCAACAAGCAAGTTGCGCGTGCATGTCTGTTGCTCGACGTCTGGCGTGAAGGCCGTAATCGATCTTTCTAACTATTTATAAACAACAGCGCATTGAAGCCAGCAATCTTTTAATGGTCAGCGGCAAAAAAGTACCGCCCTCTTATTTATACCGGCGTTGAGGAGAATTTGTTTTTAACGCGCGAACGGACTGGAGAACAGGCCACATTAGCGCGCCACAACATCGCGCGCGCACTTTCTCTCCTCCAACACCATTGGCTTGGCTTTTGTCTTTAAATAAAGGTCAGTTTTACCCAGAGAAAGCCAATTTTCTTATCTGCAATGACTGAAACTATTGCAAAATCCATGAGCACACAGAAAACACGCACTGACGCACGCCTTTCTCCACTCAAACAACACGTCCAACACCATTGGCTTGGCTTTTGTCTTTAAATAAAGGTCAGTTTTACCCAGAGAAAGCCAATTTTCTTATCTGCAATGACTGAAACTATTGCAAAATCCATGAGCACACAGAAAACACGCACTGACGCACGCCTTTCTCCACTCAAACAACACGTCCAACACCATTGGCTTGGCTTTTGTCTTTAAATAAAGGTCAGTTTTACCCAGAGAAAGCCAATTTTCTTATCTGCAATGACTGAAACTATTGCAAAATCCATGAGCACACAGAAAACACGCACTGACGCACGCCTTTCTCCCATCAAACAACACGTCCAACACCATTGGCTTGGCTTTTGTCTTTAAATAAAGGTCAGTTTTACCCAGAGAAAGCCAATTTTCTTATCTGCAATGACTTGAAAAATATATATATATATACATAAAACGAGAGTTGTTCTCAGGCTCTTTGCAATTGTCTAATTCAAGGATGCAAATAAACGGCTATGAACTTCAGTTGTTGGGCTAGCTCAGTGGTAAACAGAGTGAATGGTAACGCAGAGGTTGCAGGTTCGAGTCCCAGGCCAGAGTAAACGATTTCTTTTTTTCGCATTAACTTCGGCAAGAAACTACTTGAAATCTTGTAACTAAAGGTGTAAAGCATTGCACTGGATTGCGTAGTTGTGTGGTAACACCAACGCCTTGTGTTCCCGAGGTCCGAGGTTCAAATCCCAGTGAAGACGGGGGTTTTTTTCATTTGTTTTCCAGGCTGCTAGGCAAGCAAGTTCATTAAGAACGTTAACAAATCGGCTAATTTTCCAGGGTGTTCAGATAGCTCAGTGGATAGAGCAATGTCCCAAATAAATCCAGGTGTTCTAGATGTTCACCTACCCCGCCGTAGGTTCACGTTCATGGTTCATGTTAACTAGAAAAAGGGACCTTGGGGTGGCCCTAGTGGGTTGGTCTATGGTTAATAATTAACTGATGAAATGTTCCTCTCTCCACAGTCGCCCGCTCAAACTGCACAGTACCCTCTACTCAACAATGGAACTCTGGTCATGGATTCGACACCGCACCTTGGTCAGCGCAACATCGACCTTCAACACAACAACAACAACAACAACAACAACAACAACTGATGGAATGGTCAACAATGGTCAACAATGGTCAACAATGGTCAATTGGAAACTGTCACTCTACCACATTGGAACGCCTGGAAGTTCGTTTTATTGGAAAATCAAACTCTTGTGCTAACCGAAGATGCGAGAAATTTCCAAAGAAACAGGCCTAATGGTCGCGCTTGCCTTAACGTTCCCAAAATAATTGGTTTCTCCGTTCTCTGTCAAGTTATGGCCGCCCCCGCGTATGCCCAATTCTCGGTGCAGAGGACAAGTTCTAAATTGAAATCGCGTTCGCTTGCCAGAGGCCTGACCGTGGAACATTGTTCAGCTGTCGTTTCAAGTTCACTTCTCAACTCTCGAGCCTTGCAAAGTTACTAAAGGAAAAGCGCGCAGCATCTTGGAGCCATTGCTCATGAACCTCACCCTCGCCTCTACGCCTCTGTCAAGTTTCAACTTCATAACGTTTACCTTGGCGCCTTACCGTAGAACTAAATGCTTCAGGTTAGCCAGTTGCAACCGCCAAAACTGCTCAAAAACATGCTTGTGATCAGAAAGCCGTAAATCGCCCTAGAAAAGGTCAAAGACCGATGTAAAACAAGCAAGGCATAGCTAAGACATGCAGGCATGACCACAGTAAAAAGGTTGAAAAGATATTAAAACCGAGCCCAGATATGCACATTTGAACTTGCGTCAAAGATCCAATATGGCGCCTAATTTATGCACACGTCATGCAACATTCAAACTCCGTCATCCAAAAAACGCCCAGATCTCCAACAAGCAAGTTGCGCGTGCATGTCTGTTGCTCGACGTCTGGCGTGAAGGCCGTAATCGATCTTTCTAACTATTTATAAACAACAGCGCATTGAAGCCAGCAATCTTTTAATGGTCAGCGGCAAAAAAGTACCGCCCTCTTATTTATACCGGCGTTGAGGAGAATTTGTTTTTAACGCGCGAACGGACTGGAGAACAGGCCACATTAGCGCGCCACAACATCGCGCGCGCACTTTCTCTCCTCCAACACCATTGGCTTGGCTTTTGTCTTTAAATAAAGGTCAGTTTTACCCAGAGAAAGCCAATTTTCTTATCTGCAATGACTGAAACTATTGCAAAATCCATGAGCACACAGAAAACACGCACTGACGCACGCCTTTCTCCACTCAAACAACACGTCCAACACCATTGGCTTGGCTTTTGTCTTTAAATAAAGGTCAGTTTTACCCAGAGAAAGCCAATTTTCTTATCTGCAATGACTGAAACTATTGCAAAATCCATGAGCACACAGAAAACACGCACTGACGCACGCCTTTCTCCCATCAAACAACACGTCCAACACCATTGGCTTGGCTTTTGTCTTTAAATAAAGGTCAGTTTTACCCAGAGAAAGCCAATTTTCTTATCTGCAATGACTGAAACTATTGCAAAATCCATGAGCACACAGAAAACACGCACTGACGCACGCCTTTCTCCACTCAAACAACACGTCCAACACCATTGGCTTGGCTTTTGTCTTTAAATAAAGGTCAGTTTTACCCAGAGAAAGCCAATTTTCTTATCTGCAATGACTGAAACTATTGCAAAATCCATGAGCACACAGAAAACACGCACTGACGCACGCCTTTCTCCCATCAAACAACACGTCCAACACCATTGGCTTGGCTTTTGTCTTTAAATAAAGGTCAGTTTTACCCAGAGAAAGCCAATTTTCTTATCTGCAATGACTGAAACTATTGCAAAATCCATGAGCACACAGAAAACACGCACTGACGCACGCCTTTCTCCCATCAAACAACACGTCCAACACCATTGGCTTGGCTTTTGTCTTTAAATAAAGGTCAGTTTTACCCAGAGAAAGCCAATTTTCTTATCTGCAATGACTTGAAAAATATATATATATATACATAAAACGAGAGTTGTTCTCAGGCTCTTTGCAATTGTCTAATTCAAGGATGCAAATAAACGGCTATGAACTTCAGTTGTTGGGCTAGCTCAGTGGTAAACAGAGTGAATGGTAACGCAGAGGTTGCAGGTTCGAGTCCCAGGCCAGAGTAAACGATTTCTTTTTTTCGCATTAACTTCGGCAAGAAACTACTTGAAATCTTGTAACTAAAGGTGTAAAGCATTGCACTGGATTGCGTAGTTGTGTGGTAACACCAACGCCTTGTGTTCCCGAGGTCCGAGGTTCAAATCCCAGTGAAGACGGGGGTTTTTTTCATTTGTTTTCCAGGCTGCTAGGCAAGCAAGTTCATTAAGAACGTTAACAAATCGGCTAATTTTCCAGGGTGTTCAGATAGCTCAGTGGATAGAGCAATGTCCCAAATAAATCCAGGTGTTCTAGATGTTCACCTACCCCGCCGTAGGTTCACGTTCATGGTTCATGTTAACTAGAAAAAGGGACCTTGGGGTGGCCCTAGTGGGTTGGTCTATGGTTAATAATTAACTGATGAAATGTTCCTCTCTCCACAGTCGCCCGCTCAAACTGCACAGTACCCTCTACTCAACAATGGAACTCTGGTCATGGATTCGACACCGCACCTTGGTCAGCGCAACATCGACCTTCAACAACAACAACAACAACAACAACAACAACAACTGATGGAATGGTCAACAATGGTCAACAATGGTCAATTGGAAACTGTCACTCTACCACATTGGAACGCCTGGAAGTTCGTTTTATTGGAAAATCAAACTCTTGTGCTAACCGAAGATGCGAGAAATTTCCAAAGAAACAGGCCTAATGGTCGCGCTTGCCTTAACGTTCCCAAAATAATTGGTTTCTCCGTTCTCTGTCAAGTTATGGCCGCCCCCGCGTATGCCCAATTCTCGGTGCAGAGGACAAGTTCTAAATTGAAATCGCGTTCGCTTGCCAGAGGCCTGACCGTGGAACATTGTTCAGCTGTCGTTTCAAGTTCACTTCTCAACTCTCGAGCCTTGCAAAGTTACTAAAGGAAAAGCGCGCAGCATCTTGGAGCCATTGCTCATGAACCTCACCCTCGCCTCTACGCCTCTGTCAAGTTTCAACTTCATAACGTTTACCTTGGCGCCTTACCGTAGAACTAAATGCTTCAGGTTAGCCAGTTGCAACCGCCAAAACTGCTCAAAAACATGCTTGTGATCAGAAAGCCGTAAATCGCCCTAGAAAAGGTCAAAGACCGATGTAAAACAAGCAAGGCATAGCTAAGACATGCAGGCATGACCACAGTAAAAAGGTTGAAAAGATATTAAAACCGAGCCCAGATATGCACATTTGAACTTGCGTCAAAGATCCAATATGGCGCCTAATTTATGCACACGTCATGCAACATTCAAACTCCGTCATCCAAAAAACGCCCAGATCTCCAACAAGCAAGTTGCGCGTGCATGTCTGTTGCTCGACGTCTGGCGTGAAGGCCGTAATCGATCTTTCTAACTATTTATAAACAACAGCGCATTGAAGCCAGCAATCTTTTAATGGTCAGCGGCAAAAAAGTACCGCCCTCTTATTTATACCGGCGTTGAGGAGAATTTGTTTTTAACGCGCGAACGGACTGGAGAACAGGCCACATTAGCGCGCCACAACATCGCGCGCGCACTTTCTCTCCTCCAACACCATTGGCTTGGCTTTTGTCTTTAAATAAAGGTCAGTTTTACCCAGAGAAAGCCAATTTTCTTATCTGCAATGACTGAAACTATTGCAAAATCCATGAGCACACAGAAAACACGCACTGACGCACGCCTTTCTCCCATCAAACAACACGTCCAACACCATTGGCTTGGCTTTTGTCTTTAAATAAAGGTCAGTTTTACCCAGAGAAAGCCAATTTTCTTATCTGCAATGACTGAAACTATTGCAAAATCCATGAGCACACAGAAAACACGCACTGACGCACGCCTTTCTCCCATCAAACAACACGTCCAACACCATTGGCTTGGCTTTTGTCTTTAAATAAAGGTCAGTTTTACCCAGAGAAAGCCAATTTTCTTATCTGCAATGACTGAAACTATTGCAAAATCCATGAGCACACAGAAAACACGCACTGACGCACGCCTTTCTCCCATCAAACAACACGTCCAACACCATTGGCTTGGCTTTTGTCTTTAAATAAAGGTCAGTTTTACCCAGAGAAAGCCAATTTTCTTATCTGCAATGACTGAAACTATTGCAAAATCCATGAGCACACAGAAAACACGCACTGACGCACGCCTTTCTCCCATCAAACAACACGTCCAACACCATTGGCTTGGCTTTTGTCTTTAAATAAAGGTCAGTTTTACCCAGAGAAAGCCAATTTTCTTATCTGCAATGACTGAAACTATTGCAAAATCCATGAGCACACAGAAAACACGCACTGACGCACGCCTTTCTCCCATCAAACAACACGTCCAACACCATTGGCTTGGCTTTTGTCTTTAAATAAAGGTCAGTTTTACCCAGAGAAAGCCAATTTTCTTATCTGCAATGACTTGAAAAAATATATATATATATACATAAAACGAGAGTTGTTCTCAGGCTCTTTGCAATTGTCTAATTCAAGGATGCAAATAAACGGCTATGAACTTCAGTTGTTGGGCTAGCTCAGTGGTAAACAGAGTGAATGGTAACGCAGAGGTTGCAGGTTCGAGTCCCAGGCCAGAGTAAACGATTTCTTTTTTTCGCATTAACTTCGGCAAGAAACTACTTGAAATCTTGTAACTAAAGGTGTAAAGCATTGCACTGGATTGCGTAGTTGTGTGGTAACACCAACGCCTTGTGTTCCCGAGGTCCGAGGTTCAAATCCCAGTGAAGACGGGGGTTTTTTTCATTTGTTTTCCAGGCTGCTAGGCAAGCAAGTTCATTAAGAACGTTAACAAATCGGCTAATTTTCCAGGGTGTTCAGATAGCTCAGTGGATAGAGCAATGTCCCAAATAAATCCAGGTGTTCTAGATGTTCACCTACCCCGCCGTAGGTTCACGTTCATGGTTCATGTTAACTAGAAAAAGGGACCTTGGGGTGGCCCTAGTGGGTTGGTCTATGGTTAATAATTAACTGATGAAATGTTCCTCTCTCCACAGTCGCCCGCTCAAACTGCACAGTACCCTCTACTCAACAATGGAACTCTGGTCATGGATTCGACACCGCACCTTGGTCAGCGCAACATCGACCTTCAACAACAACAACAACAACAACAACAACAACAACTGATGGAATGGTCAACAATGGTCAACAATGGTCAACAATGGTCAATTGGAAACTGTCACTCTACCACATTGGAACGCCTGGAAGTTCGTTTTATTGGAAAATCAAACTCTTGTGCTAACCGAAGATGCGAGAAATTTCCAAAGAAACAGGCCTAATGGTCGCGCTTGCCTTAACGTTCCCAAAATAATTGGTTTCTCCGTTCTCTGTCAAGTTATGGCCGCCCCCGCGTATGCCCAATTCTCGGTGCAGAGGACAAGTTCTAAATTGAAATCGCGTTCGCTTGCCAGAGGCCTGACCGTGGAACATTGTTCAGCTGTCGTTTCAAGTTCACTTCTCAACTCTCGAGCCTTGCAAAGTTACTAAAGGAAAAGCGCGCAGCATCTTGGAGCCATTGCTCATGAACCTCACCCTCGCCTCTACGCCTCTGTCAAGTTTCAACTTCATAACGTTTACCTTGGCGCCTTACCGTAGAACTAAATGCTTCAGGTTAGCCAGTTGCAACCGCCAAAACTGCTCAAAAACATGCTTGTGATCAGAAAGCCGTAAATCGCCCTAGAAAAGGTCAAAGACCGATGTAAAACAAGCAAGGCATAGCTAAGACATGCAGGCATGACCACAGTAAAAAGGTTGAAAAGATATTAAAACCGAGCCCAGATATGCACATTTGAACTTGCGTCAAAGATCCAATATGGCGCCTAATTTATGCACACGTCATGCAACATTCAAACTCCGTCATCCAAAAAACGCCCAGATCTCCAACAAGCAAGTTGCGCGTGCATGTCTGTTGCTCGACGTCTGGCGTGAAGGCCGTAATCGATCTTTCTAACTATTTATAAACAACAGCGCATTGAAGCCAGCAATCTTTTAATGGTCAGCGGCAAAAAAGTACCGCCCTCTTATTTATACCGGCGTTGAGGAGAATTTGTTTTTAACGCGCGAACGGACTGGAGAACAGGCCACATTAGCGCGCCACAACATCGCGCGCGCACTTTCTCTCCTCCAACACCATTGGCTTGGCTTTTGTCTTTAAATAAAGGTCAGTTTTACCCAGAGAAAGCCAATTTTCTTATCTGCAATGACTGAAACTATTGCAAAATCCATGAGCACACAGAAAACACGCACTGACGCACGCCTTTCCCCCATCACACAACACGTCCAACACCATTGGCTTGGCTTTTGTCTTTAAATAAAGGTCAGTTTTACCCAGAGAAAGCCAATTTTCTTATCTGCAATGACTGAAACTATTGCAAAATCCATGAGCACACAGAAAACACGCACTGACGCACGCCTTTCTCCCATCAAACAACACGTCCAACACCATTGGCTTGGCTTTTGTCTTTAAATAAAGGTCAGTTTTACCCAGAGAAAGCCAATTTTCTTATCTGCAATGACTGAAACTATTGCAAAATCCATGAGCACACAGAAAACACGCACTGACGCACGCCTTTCTCCCATCAAACAACACGTCCAACACCATTGGCTTGGCTTTTGTCTTTAAATAAAGGTCAGTTTTACCCAGAGAAAGCCAATTTTCTTATCTGCAATGACTGAAACTATTGCAAAATCCATGAGCACACAGAAAACACGCACTGACGCACGCCTTTCTCCCATCAAACAACACGTCCAACACCATTGGCTTGGCTTTTGTCTTTAAATAAAGGTCAGTTTTACCCAGAGAAAGCCAATTTTCTTATCTGCAATGACTGAAACTATTGCAAAATCCATGAGCACACAGAAAACACGCACTGACGCACGCCTTTCTCCCATCAAACAACACGTCCAACACCATTGGCTTGGCTTTTGTCTTTAAATAAAGGTCAGTTTTACCCAGAGAAAGCCAATTTTCTTATCTGCAATGACTTGAAAAAATATATATATATATACATAAAACGAGAGTTGTTCTCAGGCTCTTTGCAATTGTCTAATTCAAGGATGCAAATAAACGGCTATGAACTTCAGTTGTTGGGCTAGCTCAGTGGTAAACAGAGTGAATGGTAACGCAGAGGTTGCAGGTTCGAGTCCCAGGCCAGAGTAAACGATTTCTTTTTTTCGCATTAACTTCGGCAAGAAACTACTTGAAATCTTGTAACTAAAGGTGTAAAGCATTGCACTGGATTGCGTAGTTGTGGTAACACCAACGCCTTGTGTTCCCGAGGTCCGAGGTTCAAATCCCAGTGAAGACGGGGGTTTTTTTCATTTGTTTTCCAGGCTGCTAGGCAAGCAAGTTCATTAAGAACGTTAACAAATCGGCTAATTTTCCAGGGTGTTCAGATAGCTCAGTGGATAGAGCAATGTCCCAAATAAATCCAGGTGTTCTAGATGTTCACCTACCCCGCCGTAGGTTCACGTTCATGGTTCATGTTAACTAGAAAAAGGGACCTTGGGGTGGCCCTAGTGGGTTGGTCTATGGTTAATAATTAACTGATGAAATGTTCCTCTCTCCACAGTCGCCCGCTCAAACTGCACAGTACCCTCTACTCAACAATGGAACTCTGGTCATGGATTCGACACCGCACCTTGGTCAGCGCAACATCGACCTTCAACAACAACAACAACAACAACAACACAACAACAACTGATGGAATGGTCAACAATGGTCAACAATGGTCAACAATGGTCAATTGGAAACTGTCACTCTACCACATTGGAACGCCTGGAAGTTCGTTTTATTGGAAAATCAAACTCTTGTGCTAACCGAAGATGCGAGAAATTTCCAAAGAAACAGGCCTAATGGTCGCGCTTGCCTTAACGTTCCCAAAATAATTGGTTTCTCCGTTCTCTGTCAAGTTATGGCCGCCCCCGCGTATGCCCAATTCTCGGTGCAGAGGACAAGTTCTAAATTGAAATCGCGTTCGCTTGCCAGAGGCCTGACCGTGGAACATTGTTCAGCTGTCGTTTCAAGTTCACTTCTCAACTCTCGAGCCTTGCAAAGTTACTAAAGGAAAAGCGCGCAGCATCTTGGAGCCATTGCTCATGAACCTCACCCTCGCCTCTACGCCTCTGTCAAGTTTCAACTTCATAACGTTTACCTTGGCGCCTTACCGTAGAACTAAATGCTTCAGGTTAGCCAGTTGCAACCGCCAAAACTGCTCAAAAACATGCTTGTGATCAGAAAGCCGTAAATCGCCCTAGAAAAGGTCAAAGACCGATGTAAAACAAGCAAGGCATAGCTAAGACATGCAGGCATGACCACAGTAAAAAGGTTGAAAAGATATTAAAACCGAGCCCAGATATGCACATTTGAACTTGCGTCAAAGATCCAATATGGCGCCTAATTTATGCACACGTCATGCAACATTCAAACTCCGTCATCCAAAAAACGCCCAGATCTCCAACAAGCAAGTTGCGCGTGCATGTCTGTTGCTCGACGTCTGGCGTGAAGGCCGTAATCGATCTTTCTAACTATTTATAAACAACAGCGCATTGAAGCCAGCAATCTTTTAATGGTCAGCGGCAAAAAAGTACCGCCCTCTTATTTATACCGGCGTTGAGGAGAATTTGTTTTTAACGCGCGAACGGACTGGAGAACAGGCCACATTAGCGCGCCACAACATCGCGCGCGCACTTTCTCTCCTCCAACACCATTGGCTTGGCTTTTGTCTTTAAATAAAGGTCAGTTTTACCCAGAGAAAGCCAATTTTCTTATCTGCAATGACTGAAACTATTGCAAAATCCATGAGCACACAGAAAACACGCACTGACGCACGCCTTTCTCCACTCAAACAACACGTCCAACACCATTGGCTTGGCTTTTGTCTTTAAATAAAGGTCAGTTTTACCCAGAGAAAGCCAATTTTCTTATCTGCAATGACTGAAACTATTGCAAAATCCATGAGCACACAGAAAACACGCACTGACGCACGCCTTTCTCCATCAAACAACACGTCCAACACCATTGGCTTGGCTTTTGTCTTTAAATAAAGGTCAGTTTTACCCAGAGAAAGCCAATTTTCTTATCTGCAATGACTGAAACTATTGCAAAATCCATGAGCACACAGAAAACACGCACTGACGCACGCCTTTCTCCATCAAACAACACGTCCAACACCATTGGCTTGGCTTTTGTCTTTAAATAAAGGTCAGTTTTACCCAGAGAAAGCCAATTTTCTTATCTGCAATGACTGAAACTATTGCAAAATCCATGAGCACACAGAAAACACGCACTGACGCACGCCTTTCTCCCATCAAACAACACGTCCAACACCATTGGCTTGGCTTTTGTCTTTAAATAAAGGTCAGTTTTACCCAGAGAAAGCCAATTTTCTTATCTGCAATGACTGAAACTATTGCAAAATCCATGAGCACACAGAAAACACGCACTGACGCACGCCTTTCTCCCATCAAACAACACGTCCAACACCATTGGCTTGGCTTTTGTCTTTAAATAAAGGTCAGTTTTACCCAGAGAAAGCCAATTTTCTTATCTGCAATGACTTGAAAAAATATATATATATATACATAAAACGAGAGTTGTTCTCAGGCTCTTTGCAATTGTCTAATTCAAGGATGCAAATAAACGGCTATGAACTTCAGTTGTTGGGCTAGCTCAGTGGTAAACAGAGTGAATGGTAACGCAGAGGTTGCAGGTTCGAGTCCCAGGCCAGAGTAAACGATTTCTTTTTTTCGCATTAACTTCGGCAAGAAACTACTTGAAATCTTGTAACTAAAGGTGTAAAGCATTGCACTGGATTGCGTAGTTGTGTGGTAACACCAACGCCTTGTGTTCCCGAGGTCCGAGGTTCAAATCCCAGTGAAGACGGGGGTTTTTTCATTTGTTTTCCAGGCTGCTAGGCAAGCAAGTTCATTAAGAACGTTAACAAATCGGCTAATTTTCCAGGGTGTTCAGATAGCTCAGTGGATAGAGCAATGTCCCAAATAAATCCAGGTGTTCTAGATGTTCACCTACCCCGCCGTAGGTTCACGTTCATGGTTCATGTTAACTAGAAAAAGGGACCTTGGGGTGGCCCTAGTGGGTTGGTCTATGGTTAATAATTAACTGATGAAATGTTCCTCTCTCCACAGTCGCCCGCTCAAACTGCACAGTACCCTCTACTCAACAATGGAACTCTGGTCATGGATTCGACACCGCACCTTGGTCAGCGCAACATCGACCTTCAACAACAACAAACAACAACAACAACAACAACTGATGGAATGGTCAACAATGGTCAACAATGGTCAACAATGGTCAATTGGAAACTGTCACTCTACCACATTGGAACGCCTGGAAGTTCGTTTTATTGGAAAATCAAACTCTTGTGCTAACCGAAGATGCGAGAAATTTCCAAAGAAACAGGCCTAATGGTCGCGCTTGCCTTAACGTTCCCAAAATAATTGGTTTCTCCGTTCTCTGTCAAGTTATGGCCGCCCCCGCGTATGCCCAATTCTCGGTGCAGAGGACAAGTTCTAAATTGAAATCGCGTTCGCTTGCCAGAGGCCTGACCGTGGAACATTGTTCAGCTGTCGTTTCAAGTTCACTTCTCAACTCTCGAGCCTTGCAAAGTTACTAAAGGAAAAGCGCGCAGCATCTTGGAGCCATTGCTCATGAACCTCACCCTCGCCTCTACGCCTCTGTCAAGTTTCAACTTCATAACGTTTACCTTGGCGCCTTACCGTAGAACTAAATGCTTCAGGTTAGCCAGTTGCAACCGCCAAAACTGCTCAAAAACATGCTTGTGATCAGAAAGCCGTAAATCGCCCTAGAAAAGGTCAAAGACCGATGTAAAACAAGCAAGGCATAGCTAAGACATGCAGGCATGACCACAGTAAAAAGGTTGAAAAGATATTAAAACCGAGCCCAGATATGCACATTTGAACTTGCGTCAAAGATCCAATATGGCGCCTAATTTATGCACACGTCATGCAACATTCAAACTCCGTCATCCAAAAAACGCCCAGATCTCCAACAAGCAAGTTGCGCGTGCATGTCTGTTGCTCGACGTCTGGCGTGAAGGCCGTAATCGATCTTTCTAACTATTTATAAACAACAGCGCATTGAAGCCAGCAATCTTTTAATGGTCAGCGGCAAAAAAGTACCGCCCTCTTATTTATACCGGCGTTGAGGAGAATTTGTTTTAACGCGCGAACGGACTGGAGAACAGGCCACATTAGCGCGCCACAACATCGCGCGCGCACTTTCTCTCCTCCAACACCATTGGCTTGGCTTTTGTCTTTAAATAAAGGTCAGTTTTACCCAGAGAAAGCCAATTTTCTTATCTGCAATGACTGAAACTATTGCAAAATCCATGAGCACACAGGAAAACACGCACTGACGCACGCCTTTCTCCACTCAAACAACACGTCCAACACCATTGGCTTGGCTTTTGTCTTTAAATAAAGGTCAGTTTTACCCAGAGAAAGCCAATTTTCTTATCTGCAATGACTGAAACTATTGCAAAATCCATGAGCACACAGAAAACACGCACTGACGCACGCCTTTCTCCACTCAAACAACACGTCCAACACCATTGGCTTGGCTTTTGTCTTTAAATAAAGGTCAGTTTTACCCAGAGAAAGCCAATTTTCTTATCTGCAATGACTGAAACTATTGCAAAATCCATGAGCACAC
>NW_027179668.1:15000-23612 GCF_036669935.1 Montipora foliosa | reverse complement strand
ACAGAATTATTTTTAGAATGACCAAACATGCATGACTGTTCAACCTGGCAGGTGCAAGCAAGTTAAGGAACAGCTTCCCATTCGGCAAATGTTCTAATAAATCAGACGAGAAATCAAATGTACATGTATACACTGGAGTGGTTTTTAGAAAATGGATAATTAGTTACATTGTGTAACTGAATGTCATTGTATTGCAGCTCAAATGTAAGTGTGAGTAGTCTTGAAAGGCAGGTTTTGGAACTTACGTCTACAAGTAAGGTGTAGGAGGTAGTCGAAGGGTGCATGCAGGCATACATCATCATCACTTCTTTTTAAAAGTCTGCAATATTTATCTTAATACTATATAACATCATTCAAGTCTTAAGTATTGTTTTCAATAGTTAAATTAATTTGATTTACCTCTGAATGGCATTCTAGGTGTGGACGAGGAGGAAGTGAGTTCTCCAGAGAAACTACCCGAGCACACATTTGAAGTAGGTCACTCAAGGAGAAGGTCTTACCTAATCACAGCTGAAAGCGAAGAAGACAAAGCAGACTGGGTTGAAACCTTCAAAGTCTGCTGCAGAAAAGCTGATGGTCAGACATGTTGTACTTGAAAACTTGAGGAATTCAGATCATTTGGGTGGCAGACTTCCTGAGGAGGGCACTTGTTGGTGACTGACCTTTTGATAAAAGTAGCAGAAGTCATCCTCAGGGGCTGATTTCTGTTCAGTTACAAGTAGAAATCTCAAGCATATCACCAATGACAGTCCTTCACAGAACTCTCCTTACGGCTGTACCCATATGAACTTACTTCATGAAGACTATTGTTGATATGACTCCTGGGTTCAAATCATTTGCTAGATTATACTAGAGACACTGAAAAGACAATTCATATATTTGAAGTTGTGAACATATTAAGACTGGATTCTTAGTAATAGTTTGTCATTTTCCCCTTTCACAAGTATGTACAATTTACAGGGCCGTAGCCAGAAAAAAAATATGACTGAGGCAATGTCCATGGTTAAATTATCTTCGGAAGTATTTTAAGTGTTTACGATGCATATTACATAATAAAGACAACACTGGAATCACGCTTTAATTTAAATTTCACGAAACAATGACCGAGGCAAGTGCCTCGGTTTGCCTCATACTGGCTACGGCCCTGATGTACATGAAACCAATTGAAATTTTATCAAGATTGCCTTTCTCTGTCACCCTTAATAACAATGATGATGTGCATGTAGATGATGTTTATATTGATATTGATAATAATCAGTGTTCTCACCAGGCCGCACCCTTGTACAATTCCCGCAAGAAAAATAGAAATGGCACATTAAAAGCCATGCACTGCACCCACTTGAGCGCAAAAGGATGCTACGAGTTAAAGAGACTTTTAGAAGTATAGTATAGCAGTCTTGTAATGGTTCCAACGAATACTCCAGTTCTTTGCTTCCTCAACTGAGTGAAAACACTTTAATTGTCAAAGTATTCAATACCCCTTTCAAAGCCTTCAATTTTGTTGACTTTTGCCTTTGTCAGTCACACGAGTGTTGCCTTGGCCACCGTATTGGATCATATAGGTAATTTGAGTACCGGTAATAGGCAATTTAGAATGTGAGGCAGGCTCATGTTATTCATCCTGGCACAGAGAAAATTAGATTCTTTCTTTCACCCTAAAGTACCAAGGATTTATGAAAGTGTAGAAGACATAAAATGCTTGTGAAGAGGACAATGAAGAGCACAATGTAGCAAGCAAAGATCAAAAAGCTATTTCAGTGAAGAAAGACCTTGTTTTTGAGTGAGAGTGAATAGCAGTCAAAATATCAAACAAATCAAATATATAACATATACAATATAATTATATTGTCGAAGGGTCACCATTGCAAGAGTTCAAATTTGAACGTCCATTGATGAAATGGACCGAGAAATTTTGAACTATTTTTTCCACCCTAGTTATGGAGCGCAAATAACTTTGCCCTGTTTAAGGATGGTGCCTACCAATTAAAGGCATTTTTTGCGCGGTTTACTGAACATGTGGGAAAAGCAGATCTTAACAAGTGCTATCGAAATTCAAAAAGAAAATGGGAGGTAACCACGCATTTTTTAACATAATTAAAAAAATAACCAACAATATTATTTTGTAAAAAGCTTTAAAATACGAAGCAATGTATGGCGTTCTTTTCCAAATTGAAGCTTAATAATCTCTGAAAAATGCATGGTTACCCCCAGTTTTCTTTTTGAATACCACATGCACTTGGTAAGTTCTGCTTTCTCCGCATAGTTTTGAACCACGCAAAAATATCACCGTAATTAATAAGCACCACCCATAGGAAATCCAAGTATCTAGAGATGTGCAAAACATATGGACAATAACATTAGTAGGCAAGTTCTTAACCCATTGACTCCTGGGGGTTCCCCATTGACGAGGCCAGTTTGGGTGTTACAGGGTTAAGCTTCTGCAGGGCCCCTATTTTTCAGGAAAAAAGGGGGGGGGGAACTCCCTAAGAGAAAATCCTGGTGAGAACACTGAATAATACAATACAGAAGTTTGTACTCTAGGGGATTCATTAATAAGATCGATACATTTGTGTACATGGGATTGTATTCATAATAGTGTTGATTTCTAACCATTATATCATATTATTATACATTGGTGTCACCAGCTCGATTTTGATTGGCTATAAGCACGCAGCTAATTCTTGCATGCTCTGTTTCTCTTACGTCATATCTACAAACAATAGATTTTATATATGTAGAATTGACGTCATACCTACAGACAATAGTTTTGTGCATGCAGAAGTGACGTCACCTGACACACTAACCAGCTGTTTGATCAGTTTTGTCATGGTGAAGCTCAGCTCAGGAATATGCATAATAAAACAATTATTGAATTTGGTTTTCGCATGTTAGCGATAATTATCAAGGCCTCAGTTTGTGTTATCCGCCTCAGCCTTCGGCTTCAGCAGATAACACAAACTTTGGCCTTGATAATTATCGCTAACATGCTCAACCTCATCCAATAATTGTTGAATAATATTATTATACAATATAATATTGATACAAGGATTGAAACTTAAATAGAAATGAGCAAGTAACAGATTGTGTTGATTAGTTGAATCATGGATATAAATTATTCCCTTCTTGCATACACATGCACAATACCAGGTCTAAGGAGTGAAGATCCTGTGGGTCGTGCAGCATTCAAAACTGCAATCTGGAAGACGTATTGGAGACACAGGATTGGAGGCACCGAAGAACAAGTGAGAAGATTGTTTAATATGCCAAAAGCTGTTGTTGCAAAATTAGAACACCATTGCTACATGTATCTTTGTTTGGTTTAGTGAATTATCTCCATTCTTGTGACCCTATATAGTAAATGTTTACGCAGTGACTTACCTGAACGTTTTTATGTTTCAACTCGGAGGTGTTGGTATTTATTATTTACAGCTGTCTATGTAAGCACTTGTGATTGGGATGTGCCATAATGTTTGCATTGGATTTGGCAAGCAATATCAAGGATAATAATATTACTAATAAATTGAATTGATTAATCAATCAATCCATAAATGATTGTATTGACAGCCACTCAAAATTATGTATGTATGTGATGGGGAGGCGGAGGAGCTCTTGGCAAACCCTACTGCGATTACATGTGTACCAGGGGTTTACCGACTGCCACTACTGCTGGTCTAACATCATAATGTCATGCAAACCAATGAGAGAAAATAATATTAGATGTATCTACCAGTAACCCTAACCCTATAACCCACCTGACCCTACTGAGTTCCCATTGAGTAGCGGTAATGAAGAAGAAGAAGAAGAAGAAGAAGAAGAAGAAGAAGAAGAAGAAGAAGAAGAAGAAGAAGAAGCAGGAAAAGAATAAGAAGTAGAAGAAGGGGAAGGGGAAGAATCGGCAGTGCTAATCACCCTTTAAAAAGTCACTGCTTACGAGCCAGAAGGCCCATCAGGCCGGCGCTTATCTCCGGTTTCCGTAGCATGAAGCGACTAGGAGTATTTATACTCCCCCCTAGATGGGATGCTACTCCATCGCAGGGTTACCCCCAGCATTACGCCTGTACCCATTTATAAACCTGGGTGGAGAGAGGCACCGTGAGAGTAAAGTGTCTTGCCCAAGAACAAAACACAATGTCCCCGGCCAGGCCCTGAACCCAGACCACTCGATCCGGAGTCCAGCGCACTAACCATGAGGCCCCCGCTGCCGAAGAAGAAGAAGAAGAAGAAGAAGGGGAAGAATCCGCAGTGCTAATCACCCTTTACTTGCAGTATTGAGGACTGAATTGCGAAAGGGCGCAGCTCACAAAATCGGGCTGAAAGCATACAAAGGTGCCCCTGGCTGCTGCTATACAGTTTGATGTCAGAGAATAGCACCACAGCTAGGTGTTAATTAGCTGTGAGGTGATTTTGATGAAGGAAGAAAACCGGACTGAGTACCCGGAGAAAAACCCTTGAGTCAGGTTGAGATCGACTGAAACTCAGCCCACATGCAGGCCAGGGCCAGAGTTGAACCCCAGCTCGCAGTGGTGGGAGGCCCGATAGATAACCACTAAGCCACCAAGGGTGGCAAGGTGTGCTTGCAGTTTCAATTTGCAGTTACTAAGTGATAAAAACTTTTGACTTGCTATTTCAGGTGTTGAGTGACATCCTTGTAGACAGAATCAATTACAGAGTGATGACCTCTGTGTATGCTGAGATAAAAGGCGGCTGGACAATGAAGCAGAAGATTAAAGAGCAGGTTTATTTAAAGTCATATGACTCTCATTAATGCCAAATCCCTAAGCAATGGCAATGGCCGTTTACTTAAGACACTCAATAAAGGATTGCCCTATAAGAGAAGTCACTACAATCTCATTGTAATGGGTGGCAGTCTCTAGAGTACAAACAAGCTAAAACTAGGCCCGGCAGTGATACACTGTAGTGCAAGCCACGCTACAGGATGCCAGGATGCTCAGGGAAATGAACCCAAACAGATCACAAATGTTTTTGTTTTTTCTCCTTGATTCTAATGGGAAGAAAATAAATGGTACGTACGCAGAATTTTTCCTTGCGAAGGTTTACTGTAGTGAGAAAATGACTACCTACATGACAAGCATTTGACTGGGACGGGGATGGGAAATTTGAACACCTGACAAAGAGGAGACGAGTTCTCCTTCACCGTCGAAGTACATGTATATGTACAAGGTCATGTAAATTAATCCAATGTGATCGTAACATTAGTTTTGACACTTCATAATATGTGAACAGCTAGCAGAGTACACGTTGTAATATTCCTATTCCTAGAGTCTACAATGACCTTAGTTTACATGTATCTGGGTTGTTTTGTTCCTTTGCGTGTTTGTGTTTAGGTTGTAAAGACCCTCGACTCTCTGGTAATGGCCATGGTCATTCCTTCATGGAAGGGAATGCAAGAATCTTCGCAGCAGATGAAAGGTGTTCTAGAGCCAACTATCAAAGACAAGAAAGACGAACTTATAGCCGCGCAAAGAAAAGTCATGTGGGACTTATCAGGTAAATTTACGGTAAACAAAAGTTCTCGGAGGTTCCGACTGATGTGACCCTCGTCAAAGCAAAGTCTAGGAATATAACAAATATATTTGAACTGCGATGCCATCGCATTTATGAGCGTTACTTTAGCAGCAGCGAAATGAAAGCCTAAAAAATTCAGGTGTCGGTTCAAACATCTTTTATTGTTATATACTGTACCTAGACAATACATTATAAAGTGTATAATATTTTCGTTATCACCATCATTCTAGAAGCTACGCGTCAATCAGTATGAAGTACTGTACGTCTTATTTTTCCATTAGAACTGTTGAAAAGCACATTGGAGAAAGTTATGAGTGACATGAAAGACATGATGAAAGAGATAGTTGGTCTTCTTAAGCCAAAGGTAAAACGATAGCTTGTCGTTGATGTCTTCCTCTGTCATGGCCGTAATTTCGCTATTGTTGCTGTTGTTGAGTTGTTCATTATTTAGGCAAGCCTAAATGCAGAGCTCCTCAATTGTTGCTTGTTTGTGCATACTAACTATGGTTTGTGTCAGATATTTTTATGACTAGGCTGCTTTCCATACGACCGGTCCAGCCTCAGTGCGCATGACTATAAATTAGTTTTTCGTCATCATTATTGAGCCGGTTTTCTCGTGCTCGCGCTTGCTCTTTCTTCCGCTGCTCGTCACTATCATTTCGTCTCTTTATTCGGCTTCTTTCCCTCTCCCTCCCCTCTCCCCCTTTCTCTTCCTCCCGTTCTCGTTGTCTGTCACTGATATTTCGCTCGTTTTCGTGTGCTCTCAGTCGCTCTCCTTCGTATTGACCATCGTTTACTCGTTGCCTGCTTGCTTTGTTTGTTTGTTTGTGTTTTTTTTTTGTCTCTCTCTTTCTCTCAGTCTTTCCTCGTTGTACAACGTACTGTATGAAAAAATCAATACTTAGCTTCTTTTTTGGTTGTCTTAAGAATTTTGCTTGTTTCGGTAAAACTCAGTCTCAAATGCAGTACCCTGGCTATACAACTTCCCGCCAAAATCGCGGGTTCCGGCAATGCGACATTTCGCGTATTGACTTACATGAAAAGTTGAAGCTACGGAAGGACGGACGGACGGTCGGACGGTCGTATGATGATGTCATAACCATAATTTCTCGCATCGATAATTCAGCATATTAAGTTTCATATTAGTTTAGCGCCTTAGTATGAAGTATGAAGCGCTAGTTACATATGTCTAATAACAATATACTGTATGCATGCTATCTTTTGTGGAAATTTTAACGTGGTCACGATAACCCAAAATCCATTTTTTTATAAACGTGTCATAGATGGAGCAAGGCTTGACAGAGTTAAGGAACATCTTCGTCAGGAATGTTGACAAAATTATTGAGGAGGCCAAGAATACGAATGAAATCGAATCATCTTTAAAGTCGGTGAGTTTTATTTATTATTGAGAAGTTTGCTCCAACCGTTAATTTGTGAAGAGACCTTTGAACAATTAAATCAGGCCTTGGGGTGCAGGGATGGCGCAGTGGTGAGAGCACTCGCCTCCCACCAATGTGGCCCGGGTTCGATTCCTCGACTCGGCGTCATATGTGGGTTGAGTTTGTTGGCTGTCTACTCTGCACCGAGAGGTTTTCTCCGGGTACTCCGGTTTCCCCTCTCCTCAAAAACCAACATTTGACTTGATTTGCGTTGATTGTTGATTTCACTTTACCGTGTCCCCAATTAGTGCTCCAGCGCTTAATCGACTAGACACTTAAATAAAGTTCCTTTCCTTTTTCCTTTTTCCTTGAGCTGCTTTTGAAAACTTTAATCCAAGCTATCGCCGATCTACAGCATAAGAGAAAAGCAGTGGTAAAGGTGACATTGTCACCTATTTAATTCGCTGTGCTGTAATATTTTCTTACCTCGTGATGATGCCGTTGATCGCTGAAAGCTTGGATTCAAATCTTCAAAAGCAGCTCAAGGCCCCACTCATTCATTTGTCTAAATATGCTGCTAAAGGACAACAAGTCTTTTGGTCAATTCTTTAGCTTTTGTGGTTTCCTTTGCTTTTTTTTTTTTTTTTCAGTTCTTCAAAAAACTGGACTACCTCCCTCGTTCAGGGCTGTACGACGCCGTCAATTGTACAGCGCATGCCAGTGATTTGCGCAAGTACGACCAACGCATCAATAAGTTGAATGAATATGTTGTCGTGGACGTTGCCAGAGACAGATTGGCTCAGGTAAGGGTGCGAAAAAGAAGACTGTTTGTTGTTGTTATTGTTGTTGTTGAAAAATGCACGAACCAAAGATTAATTTTGAAACGGAATTTATTGCACACAGTGCAACTCGTAATTCAACTTCGTTGCCGTCTCAAGTTGTCGTATTCTTTTATGGCACCTGACGTCACAGTTGCCATATTGGTGAAAAGAACAAAAGCGAAAAAGTCGTTTGAAAATTTGACTATTTTATCATGCAAATCGTGAGCTACATTTTTCTATTGTTTTGGCACCAACATGGGCGTCTTATCACGTGAGTGCAATCAAAGAGTGAACTTCCATCATCATTATCATTTTATTGAAATCTCAGACTTAATCCAGCTTAGTGCAAGTGATCTACGAATTAAATTAAAGCAGATTGAATCAACGGTCAGGTTTTGACGAGGTGGGAACACCTAAGTACTCAGCGAAAAACATCTTGGAGCAGAGTAGAGAACGAACAGACTCAACCTTGATATGACATTGAGTCCAGGAATTAGACTGCAAGCATCCTCTCTCTTTGGTGTAAAATCGTTGAAACGAACAATTCAAAATGGCTGAAACTGTGGGTCGCAAATATCGCGGGCGTTGGTTAGAGCGAACTTCCGCTGTATTTGCGACCCGCAGGTTCAGTCATTCAAAGTTCAACGTACGCGTTCGTTTCAACGATTCTAGAGCAAAAAAGAGACTGCTTGCAGTCTATATCCCTGCGGGAATCGAAACTCGGATAACATTGGTGGGAAGCAATGCGCTCACCTCTGTGCCAGCACCTTATCCCCTGTTTGTTTCGAGTATAGTGTTAAAATTAAGGACAGTTTGTGCGCTGTCAGAGGTTAGTTAAAACGAACAAGAGCCGCTGTACTGGTTTTTGAAAGACACAGGTAGTAGC
>NW_027179668.1:0-2500 GCF_036669935.1 Montipora foliosa | reverse complement strand
TGAAATCCTTGGAGTGGTCCACTGACTTTAAAATATTCAAACGACAGGTTCCTTTCCTTGGGAAAAATCCAAAAACCGGATTCTTTGTTTTACTCTAAAATCCGAAAATGGATCATTGATCCGAAGAATCCACTTTCCGAGTGGAATCATTAAATATAGATCCATGCGTTTCTTTTGGGCACGGAATCCGAAAAAACATACGTTTGACCAGCAGTCTTGTGAAAATCCACTTGACGCCATTGTGCGTGACATCATTGGGGACCAAATCAAGGTGAGCTTTCAGTGCAATTTCTTCTTCAAAAAAAACAAGTACCGAAAAAAATTTATAGAAAGGTCGTAAAGTTTTCGCAGAACTTCAATTGATACAAATTACATTAACGCTTAACCGGAGAAAAGTTGGGCTGTCACGCCAGAAAAATCCGTTTTCGGATTCTTCGTTTCTTTGAAACCGAAGGATCCGTGTGATCGGGGATCATAAATCCAATCTTGGACTCCCCCAACGAAACGCCACCTAAACTTTGCTTTCCGAACCGAGAATTTTAACAATAATTTTTTCAAGAGTTCATATCTACCTGAATTGATATTTCTTTATGCGTTCCTAGCGCTGTAAGGATACATGGCTTGGACCCCACCAACGCCTACAAGTAAAATAGCTAAAAATAAATCATTGTCTTAAGATAAGATTCACAATGAAAATGTTAACTCAAGTTAAAGAACCAAAAAACAAAAGTGTGCCAAAAATTCAATAATCTTAGGAAGTGATCAATGCTCACCGACCGCTAAATAAATCACATCCATCATTCACTGGCAACTTAGCGAGAAAAAAATAGGAAACGAAATGACCAGGAAGTTGACTTTGTTTAACAATGAAAATGGAGCTGTACAATTTATTACGGATGATAATTAACCATGGTAATAGGACCGAAAAGCAGTGAGGGTTGTATCAAAGCTAAGGTCAAACCTCCAGCCTCGCTGTTGATTCAAAGGTCCGGTACCTGAGCACAACAATTGTAAATGTTACAAGGTGTCCAATTCGCCCTTGTCACACGGCGGCCATATTGTCCAGGGACACCAAAAAAGCTTTGTTTTACCACGCCAAGCCTCGCAGTGAAAACCGGGGGTGAGGCTTGGCGTGGTTAAAACAAAGCTTTTGGGTCTCTCGGGACGATTATGCGCCCCGCGGTTGTGACAAGGGCGGAATTTACAACTGTACTATTATTCATTTTTCAGGGTGTTGATAAACTAATCTCGAGAATTTTGGATAATTACGATTACTGATAATACCGAGCTAATAAACATGTCGCAAGGATTCCTTCAGGAAGAAGTAAGCGTTTTTGCAAGGCAAACCCTTTTTAATTATCTTGCACTTAATCGCTATCCCGAAGAGCATGGGAAGTAGAATATTATTCAAACAATTTCTAAGAAAAGTTTAATTCTTGGGTTCTTTAAAATGTTATTTTGTTAGCTGTAAATATTTTTTGTTACAATACCTTTTCCTTTCGGTTTCATTCACTCCATGCAGTAAGTTGTGTCCAGTCCTGGAAAAACTAACACCGATAGTATTGAGCTTGTAGTAGTCAACTAGCTCTCTGGCGACCGACGAAAGGAGGAAGATACGCAGGGAATAAAGTCCACATAAATTTTGAAGAACTAACAAAGGGTTCGGACAAGTCGGGGATCTCCGTTATCTAACAGTTTTACTGCCCGATTCGTTTCGTTTTTAAGAGCCAAATGTGCCGATCGTCAGCTTTCCGTGCGCACCGAAGTTAAAGTCTTGGGAAATGCACGAGTTCACGCCGTCCTGGCACATTATGCCACTCACCCTGTATTATTTAAGGATATCACAACATATTAGGTTTATTTCGAAAGAAGCTCACCGTCCCTGAATAGACCCAAAATGAAATCCTTTTGTTTTAAAGTAAAAAGCTCCTCTCGATAAGGGATTTGATGTGTTCAAGTTGTGACGGAAATCTGTGCAAAACAAGAAAATACGTTAAGCTAATTCTACGTTTTTTTAAAAATAATTGTTTTCTTTTAAGGTTAAAGATCCTTATTTACGAACTTAACAAGTGACGGTGAACTAGAAGTACCGAGAAACTTGTGGCACTTGGTGCGTGCCGGCGTTGTTGCAAAAATACTACCCTAAGTTGATCCACCACACAAGCACCAGAAAAAGTATATTAAAAAAAAGGAAAAGGCTTGTCCTTCTTTAACCGAATTGCCAAACGAAAATCGCCAGCCTCCACGGTCTAACCGAGCAAAAGAAATATATTTCGTTGGATGGGATTAATTCAACACCTGTACAGTTTCCGCTAACTATTCGGTTTTGCTCTGTGTTGCACCAGGAACGATAAGTGGACAAAAATCCACGAACGCGCTAGTGGTCCCAATAGACTACGTTCCCAATGAATAGGCCTTTTTCGATATATCAAAATTCACCTTGAAAGAGATGTTTAGAGGGGACAAAGACAAAGGAAAGTGGATGATCTGTAAATATGTT
>NW_027179667.1:0-96352 GCF_036669935.1 Montipora foliosa | reverse complement strand
AACACAACGCAAAAGAAATCTATCGCGATGGAGCAGTACAAACACACATCCACTTACGTTTTCGAAACGATGAACGAGGATAAGAGCTCGACCCGCAGTCCATTTCTTGTCTCACTCGTCTATAGAAGGAAAACGATGCGGCTGAAATAAACACTTACTCTCGCTCTCTCTACGGCCAAGAATGAAAGAAATAAAATCACAGTTTTGCAGTGCACCAAGTACGGAACATTCACCTACAATTTCAGCAGTGGAATTCACAAATACAACTCACCTTCCTTAGTCCTTACACCGCCACCGCAACTCCTTCCCTGCCCTGCCTGAAACGTTACCAACAAACCTTCCCATTAGCCAACTTTGCCACCGGGGTTTGGTGCGGGGACTAGCGCGAACGCAGGTCCCCACTACCAGAAATTATACGCTCGAGTTACCCACATTTGGGGTAATCGCAAGGGTCAACCCAATCGAAGTGCAATGAAAGAGCCTCACCTTGAGAGGACTGCCTCCCTGATCACAGTGCCTCCCGCGTCAGGTAAGTATGCCTTTTCAACCTCTCCGGAACCGCAAAACGCAACTTGTCTGCGCATACCATGTGGTAATGGGGGTCACGTGCTCCTCGTCCTGTCGTGTCGTGCTGTCCTATCGCTGCTATGCTACCTAGAAAAGAGAAGAGAATGTGAAGGTTGGTTGCTTGGTCATTTGTTCTGCTTTCACTTGATTATTTCTTCCCCAGAGGGAAGTGGGCCACGCTCGGAGGTAGTGCTATACCGAGGCAACCCGTGGCCGGGACGAGGCAAGCCTCTTTTCCACGGCCCAGTTCCAAAAATCAGTTTAATATATGAGCTGCTCGATGAGCAGCGTATCAGATATTAAGCTGATAAGAACAGATACTACACTTGATCTTAGCCAAAAGGCCGAGAAGCGATGCCCGTAAATGCTCACAGCGGACAAGGTGCTCCCAGTCTCATGGCCACGAGATATGGTGGTCCGATTACAATCCGTGCCAAGGAAGGAATGCCCAAAGCCAACCTGAAAGCGAGGCGCACACAACGATCGCCCTTGTACAGTGGGCAGCAGGACCAGCATTGCATGGCACTTGCGTTGACGGCAAGAGGACAAATGCACATTGTGCTTGCTCTGACCTCGTTTTTATTTTCCCTTATAACAAAGTTAATTTTCACGGCGAATTACTTGTCTACGACCATACCACAGGGAAAACACCGGTTCTCGTCCGATCACCGAAGTTAAGCCCTGTCGGGCGGGGTTAGTACTTGGATGGGAGACCGCCTGGGAATACCCCGTGTTGTAGGCTTCCCTTTTTCCTTCTGTACACTTGATTATCTCAAAAAATCTCAGTTTCCTTTATGAAAGAACATTCCAAACCAGGTTTTTGAACACACAACATGCCAACGATATGTCAAAGATGAGACATACAACAAAAACAAAATAGTTCACACGAGAAAGTGGAACTTGTATCCCAAGGGAGCGCGTGCGCGCGAGATCTTATCAATCCAACGTTTATGACATGAAACGTATCTTTTCGTGTGAGCAAAGAACAGGATACGACAAGTAAAAAATGCATGCACTGTTATGCATTAGATGGAAGTTAACCTAGCCCGGATGATATGCATACAACGAAGGCTACAACACTACAACATTGATCCTGCGAAACGTGACTTACGTGACGTAGCGCACTTCAAAGTCTTACTGTTCCTGCTCAACACGGACAGTACGTATTCAAAGGGCCGATAAGACACTATCCTGACCATGAAAGATTTACTTTTTATGATAACAATCCAATTAACTGATAACATAGAGAAACCACAAGTGTTGGCCACAGAAATGTAACGCCAACTGATCTGGCGGGTCCTCAGTTACTCAATGCAAAACGGGCTCTCCAGAACGCAACATAACACAACGCAAAAGAAATCTATCGCGATGGAGCAGTACAAACACACATCCACTTACGTTTTCGAAACGATGCACGAGGATAAGAGCTCGACCCGCTGGCATTTTCTTGTCTCACTCGTCTATCGATGGAAATCGATGCGGCTGAAATAAACACGTCCTCTCGCTCTCTCTACGGCCAAGAATGAAAGAAATAAAATCACAGTTTTGCAGTGCACCAAGTACGGAACATTCACCTACAATTTCAGCAGTGGAATTCACAAATACAACTCACCTTCCTTAGTCCTTACACCGCCACCGCATCTCCTTCCCTGCCCTGCCTGAAACGTTACCAACAAACCTTCCCATTAGCCAACTTTGCCACCCGGGGTTTGGTGCGGGGACTAGCGCGAACGCAGGTCCCCACTACCAGAAATTATACGCTCGAGTTACCCACATTTGGGGTAATCGCAAGGGTCAACCCAATCGAAGTGCAATGAAAGAGCCTCACCTTGAGAGGACTGCCTCCCTGATCACAGTGCCTCCCGCGTCAGGTAAGTATGCCTTTTCAACCTCTCCGGAACCGCAAAACGCAACTTGTCTGCGCATACCATGTGGTAATGGGGGGTCACGTGCTCCTCGTCCTGTCGTGTCGTGCTGTCCACTCGCTGCTATGCTACCTAGAAAAGAGAAGAGAATGTGAAGGTTGGTTGCTTGGTCATTTGTTCTGCTTTCACTTGATTATTTCTTCCCCAGAGGGAAGTGGGCCACGCTCGGAGGTAGTGCTATACCGAGGCAACCCGTGGCCGGGACGAGGCAAGCCTCTTTTCCACGGCCCAGTTCCAAAAATCAGTTTAATATATGAGCTGCTCGATGAGCAGCGTATCAGATATTAAGCTGATAAGAACAGATACTACACTTGATCTTAGCCAAAAGGCCGAGAAGCGATGCCCGTAAATGCTCACAGCGGACAAGGTGCTCCCAGTCTCATGCCACGAGATATGGTGGTCCGATTACAATCCGTGCCAAGGAAGGAATGCCCAAAGCCAACCTGAAAGCGAGGCGCACACAACGATCGCCCTTGTACAGTGGGCAGCAGGACCAGCATTGCATGGCACTTGCGTTGACGGCAAGAGGACAAATGCACATTGTGCTTGCTCTGACCTCGTTTTTATTTTCCCTTATAACAAAGTTAATTTTCACGGCGAATTACTTGTCTACGACCATACCACAGGGAAAACACCGGTTCTCGTCCGATCACCGAAGTTAAGCCCTGTCGGGCGGGGTTAGTACTTGGATGGGAGACCGCCTGGGAATACCCCGTGTTGTAGGCTTCCCTTTTTCCTTCTGTACACTTGATTATCTCAAAAAATCTCAGTTTCCTTAATGAAAGAACATTCCAAACCAGGTTTTTTTGAACACAACATGCCAACGATATGTCAAAGATGAGACATACAACAAAAACAAAATAGTTCACACGAGAAAGTGGAACTTGTATTCCCAAGGGAGCGCGTGCGCGCGAGATCTTATCAATCCAACGTTTATGACATGAAACGTATCTCTTTCGTGTGAGCAAAGAACAGGATACGACAAGTAAAAAATGCATGCACTGTTATGCATTAGATGGAAGTTAACCTAGCCCGGATGATATGCATACAACGAAGGCTACAACACTACAACATTGATCCTGCGAAAACGTGACTTACGTGACGTAGCGCACTTCAAAGTCTTACTGTTCCCTGCTCAACACGGACAGTACGTATTCAAAGGGCCGATAAGACACTATCCTGACCATGAAAGATTTACTTTTTATGATAACAATCCAATTAACTGATAACATAGAGAAACCACAAAGTGTTGGCCACAGAAATGTAACGCCAACTGATCTGGCGGGTCCTCAGTTACTCAATGCAAAACGGGCTCTCCAGAACGCAACATAACACAACGCAAAAGAAATCTATCGCGATGGAGCAGTACAAACACACATCCACTTACGTTTTCGAAACGATGCACGAGGATAAGAGCTCGACCCGCTGGCATTTTCTTGTCTCACTCGTCTATCGATGGAAATCGATGCGGCTGAAATAAACACGTCCTCTCGCTCTCTCTACGGCCAAGAATGAAAGAAATAAAATCACAGTTTTGCAGTGCACCAAGTACGGAACATTCACCTACAATTTCAGCAGTGGAATTCACAAATACAACTCACCTTCCTTAGTCCTTACACCGCCACCGCATCTCCTTCCCTGCCCTGCCTGAAACGTTACCAACAAACCTTCCCATTAGCCAACTTTGCCACCGGGGTTTGGTGCGGGGGACTAGCGCGAACGCAGGTCCCCACTACCAGAAATTATACGCTCGAGTTACCCACATTTGGGGTAATCGCAAGGGTCAACCCAATCGAAGTGCAATGAAAGAGCCTCACCTTGAGAGGACTGCCTCCCTGATCACAGTGCCTCCCGCGTCAGGTAAGTATGCCTTTTCAACCTCTCCGGAACCGCAAAACGCAACTTGTCTGCGCATACCATGTGGTAATGGGGGTCACGTGCTCCTCGTCCTGTCGTGTCGTGCTGTCCACTCGCTGCTATGCTACCTAGAAAGAGAGAAGAGAATGTGAAGGTTGGTTGCTTGGTCATTTGTTCTGCTTTCACTTGATTATTTCTTCCCCAGAGGGAAGTGGGCCACGCTCGGAGGTAGTGCTATACCGAGGCAACCCGTGGCCGGGACGAGGCAAGCCTCTTTTCCACGGCCCAGTTCCAAAAATCAGTTTAATATATGAGCTGCTCGATGAGCAGCGTATCAGATATTAAGCTGATAAGAACAGATACTACACTTGATCTTAGCCAAAAGGCCGAGAAGCGAAGCGATGCCCGTAAATGCTCACAGCGGACAAGGTGCTCCCAGTCTCATGGCCACGAGATATGGTGGTCCGATTACAATCCGTGCCAAGGAAGGAATGCCCAAAGCCAACCTGAAAGCGAGGCGCACACAACGATCGCCCTTGTACAGTGGGCAGCAGGACCAGCATTGCATGGCACTTGCGTTGACGGCAAGAGGACAAATGCACATTGTGCTTGCTCTGACCTCGTTTTTATTTTCCCTTATAACAAAGTTAATTTTCACGGCGAATTACTTGTCTACGACCATACCACAGGGAAAACACCGGTTCTCGTCCGATCACCGAAGTTAAGCCCTGTCGGGCGGGGTTAGTACTTGGATGGGAGACCGCCTGGGAATACCCCGTGTTGTAGGCTTCCTTTTTCCTTCTGTACACTTGATTATCTCAAAAAATCTCAGTTTCCTTTAATGAAAGAACATTCCAAACCAGGTTTTTTGAACACAACATGCCAACGATATGTCAAAGATGAGACATACAACAAAAACAAAATAGTTCACACGAGAAAGTGGAACTTGTATTCCCAAGGGAGCGCGTGCGCGCGAGATCTTATCAATCCAACGTTTATGACATGAAACGTATCTTTTCGTGTGAGCAAAGAACAGGATACGACAAGTAAAAAATGCATGCACTGTTATGCATTAGATGGAAGTTAACCTAGCCCGGATGATATGCATACAACGAAGGCTACAACACTACAACATTGATCCTGCGAAAACGTGACTTACGTGACGTAGCGCACTTCAAAGTCTTACTGTTCCCTGCTCAACACGGACAGTACGTATTCAAAGGGCCGATAAGACACTATCCTGACCATGAAAGATTTACTTTTTATGATAACAATCCAATTAACTGATAACATAGAAAAACCACAAAGTGTTGGCCACAGAAATGTAACGCCAACTGATCTGGCGGGTCCTCAGTTACTCAATGCAAAACGGGCTCTCCAGAACGCAACATAACACAACGCAAAAGAAATCTATCGCGATGGAGCAGTACAAACACACATCCACTTACGTTTTCGAAACGATGCACGAGGATAAGAGCTCGACCCGCTGGCATTTTCTTGTCTCACTCGTCTATCGATGGAAATCGATGCGGCTGAAATAAACACGTCCTCTCGCTCTCTCTACGGCCAAGAATGAAAGAAATAAAATCACAGTTTTGCAGTGCACCAAGTACGGAACATTCACCTACAATTTCAGCAGTGGAATTCACAAATACAACTCACCTTCCTTAGTCCTTACACCCGCCACCGCATCTCCTTCCCTGCCCTGCCTGAAACGTTACCAACAAACCTTCCCATTAGCCAACTTTGCCACCGGGGTTTGGTGCGGGGACTAGCGCGAACGCAGGTCCCCACTACCAGAAATTATACGCTCGAGTTACCCACATTTGGGGTAATCGCAAGGGTCAACCCAATCGAAGTGCAATGAAAGAGCCTCACCTTGAGAGGACTGCCTCCCTGATCACAGTGCCTCCCGCGTCAGGTAAGTATGCCTTTTCAACCTCTCCGGAACCGCAAAACGCAACTTGTCTGCGCATACCATGTGGTAATGGGGGTCACGTGCTCCTCGTCCTGTCGTGTCGTGCTGTCCACTCGCTGCTATGCTACCTAGAAAAGAGAAGAGAATGTGAAGGTTGGTTGCTTGGTCATTGTTCTGCTTTCACTTGATTATTTCTTCCCAGAGGGAAGTGGGCCACGCTCGGAGGTAGTGCTATACCGAGGCAACCCGTGGCCGGGACGAGGCAAGCCTCTTTTCCACGGCCAGTTCCAAAAATCAGTTTAATATATGAGCTGCTCGATGAGCAGCGCGTATCAGATATTAAGCTGATAAGAACAGATACTACACTTGATCTTAGCCAAAGGCCGAGAAGCGATGCCCGTAAATGCTCACAGCGGACAAGGTGCTCCCAGTCTCATGGCCACGAGATATGGTGGTCCGATTACAATCCGTGCCAAGGAAGGAATGCCCAAAGCCAACCTGAAAGCGAGGCGCGCACACAACGATCGCCCTTGTACAGTGGGCAGCAGGACCAGCATTGCATGGCACTTGCGTTGACGGCAAGAGGACAAATGCACATTGTGCTTGCTCTGACCTCGTTTTTATTTTCCCTTATAACAAAGTTAATTTTCACGGCGAAATTACTTGTCTACGACCATACCACAGGGAAAACACCGGTTCTCGTCCGATCACCGAAGTTAAGCCCTGTCGGGCGGGGTTAGTACTTGGATGGGAGACCGCCTGGGAATACCCCGTGTTGTAGGCTTCCCCTTTTTCCTTCTGTACACTTGATTATCTCAAAAAATCTCAGTTTCCTTTAATGAAAGAACATTCCAAACCAGGTTTTTTGAACACAACATGCCAACGATATGTCAAAGATGAGACATACAACAAAAACAAAATAGTTCACACGAGAAAGTGGAACTTGTATTCCCAAGGGAGCGCGTGCGCGCGAGATCTTATCAATCCAACGTTTATGACATGAAACGTATCTTTTCGTGTGAGCAAAGAACAGGATACGACAAGTAAAAAATGCATGCACTGTTATGCATTAGATGGAAGTTAACCTAGCCCGGATGATATGCATACAACGAAGGCTACAACACTACAACATTGATCCTGCGAAAACGTGACTTACGTGACGTAGCGCACTTCAAAGTCTTACTGTTCCCTGCTCAACACGGACAGTACGTATTCAAAGGGCCGATAAGACACTATCCTGACCATGAAAGATTTACTTTTTATGATAACAATCCAATTAACTGATAACATAGAGAAACACAAAGTGTTGGCCACAGAAATGTAACGCCAACTGATCTGGCGGGTCCTCAGTTACTCAATGCAAAACGGGCTCTCCAGAACGCAACATAACACAACGCAAAAGAAATCTATCGCGATGGAGCAGTACAAACACACATCCACTTACGTTTTCGAAACGATGCACGAGGATAAGAGCTCGACCCGCTGGCATTTTCTTGTCTCACTCGTCTATCGATGGAAATCGATGCGGCTGAAATAAACACGTCCTCTCGCTCTCTCTACGGCCAAGAATGAAAGAAATAAAATCACAGTTTTGCAGTGCACCAAGTACGGAACATTCACCTACATTTCAGCAGTGGAATTCACAAATACAACTCACCTTCCTTAGTCCTTACACCGCCACCGCATCTCCTTCCCTGCCCTGCCTGAAACGTTACCAACAAACCTTCCCATTAGCCAACTTTGCCACCGGGGTTTTGGTGCGGGGACTAGCGCGAACGCAGGTCCCCACTACCAGAATTATACGCTCGAGTTACCCACATTTGGGGTAATCGCAAGGGTCAACCCAATCGAAGTGCAATGAAAGAGCCTCACCTTGAGAGGACTGCCTCCCTGATCACAGTGCCTCCCGCGTCAGGTAAGTATGCCTTTTCAACCTCTCCGGAACCGCAAAACGCAACTTGTCTGCGCATACCATGTGGTAATGGGGGTCACGTGCTCCTCGTCCTGTCGTGTCGTGCTGTCCACTCGCTGCTATGCTACCTAGAAAAAGAGAAGAGAATGTGAAGGTTGGTTGCTTGGTCATTTGTTCTGCTTTCACTTGATTATTTCTTCCCCAGAGGGAAGTGGGCCACGCTCGGAGGTAGTGCTATACCGAGGCAACCCGTGGCCGGGACGAGGCAAGCCTCTTTTCCACGGCCCAGTTCCAAAAATCAGTTTAATATATGAGCTGCTCGATGAGCAGCGTATCAGATATTAAGCTGATAAGAACAGATACTACACTTGATCTTAGCCAAAAGGCCGAGAAGCGATGCCCGTAAATGCTCACAGCGGACAAGGTGCTCCCAGTCTCATGGCCACGAGATATGGTGGTCCGATTACAATCCGTGCCAAGGAAGGAATGCCCCAAAGCCAACCTGAAAGCGAGGCGCACACAACGATCGCCCTTGTACAGTGGCAGCAGGACCAGCATTGCATGGCACTTGCGTTGACGGCAAGAGGACAAATGCACATTGTGCTTGCTCTGACCTCGTTTTTATTTTCCCTTATAACAAAGTTAATTTTCACGGCGAATTACTTGTCTACGACCATACCACAGGGAAAACACCGGTTCTCGTCCGATCACCGAAGTTAAGCCCTGTCGGGCGGGGTTAGTACTTGGATGGGAGACCGCCTGGGAATACCCCGTGTTGTAGGCTTCCCTTTTTCCTTCTGTACACTTGATTATCTCAAAAAATCTCAGTTTCCTTAATGAAAGAACATTCCAAACCAGGTTTTTTGAACACAACATGCCAACGATATGTCAAAGATGAGACATACAACAAAAACAAAATAGTTCACACGAGAAAGTGGAACTTGTATTCCCAAGGGAGCGCGTGCGCGCGAGATCTTATCAATCCAACGTTTATGACATGAAACGTATCTTTTCGTGTGAGCAAAGAACAGGATACGACAAGTAAAAAATGCATGCACTGTTATGCATTAGATGGAAGTTAACCTAGCCCGGATGATATGCATACAACGAAGGCTACAACACTACAACATTGATCCTGCGAAAACGTGACTTACGTGACGTAGCGCACTTCAAAGTCTTACTGTTCCCTGCTCAACACGGACAGTACGTATTCAAAGGGCCGATAAGACACTATCCTGACCATGAAAGATTTACTTTTTATGATAACAATCCAATTAACTGATAACATAGAGAAACCACAAAGTGTTGGCCACAGAAATGTAACGCCAACTGATCTGGCGGGTCCTCAGTTACTCAATGCAAAACGGGCTCTCCAGAACGCAACATAACACAACGCAAAAGAAATCTATCGCGATGGAGCAGTACAAACACACATCCACTTACGTTTTTCGAAACGATGCACGAGGATAAGAGCTCGACCCGCTGGCATTTTCTTGTCTCACTCGTCTATCGATGGAAATCGATGCGGCTGAAATAAACACGTCCTCTCGCTCTCTCTACGGCCAAGAATGAAAGAAATAAAATCACAGTTTTGCAGTGCACCAAGTACGGAACATTCACCTACAATTTCAGCAGTGGAATTCACAAATACAACTCACCTTCCTTAGTCCTTACACCGCCACCGCATCTCCTTCCCTGCCCTGCCTGAACGTTACGTTACCAACAAACCTTCCCATTAGCCAACTTTGCCACCGGGGTTTGGTGCGCGGGGACTAGCGCGAACGCAGGTCCCCACTACCAGAAATTATACGCTCGAGTTTACCCACATTTGGGGTAATCGCAAGGGTCAACCCAATCGAAGTGCAATGAAAGAGCCTCACCTTGAGAGGACTGCCTCCCTGATCACAGTGCCTCCCGCGTCAGGTAAGTATGCCTTTTCAACCTCTCCGGACCGCAAAACGCAACTTGTCTGCGCATACCATGTGGTAATGGGGGTCACGTGCTCCTCGTCCTGTCGTGTCGTGCTGTCCACTCGCTGCTATGCTACCTAGAAAAGAGAAGAGAATGTGAAGGTTGGTTGCTTGGTCATTTGTTCTGCTTTTCACTTGATTATTTCTCCCCAGAGGGAAGTGGGCCACGCTCGGAGGTAGTGCTATACCGAGGCAACCCGTGGCCGGGACGAGGCAAGCCTCTTTTCCACGCCCAGTTCCAAAAATCAGTTTAATATATGAGCTGCTCGATGAGCAGCGTATCAGATATTAAGCTGATAAGAACAGATACTACACTTGATCTTAGCCCAAAAGGCCGAGAAGCGATGCCCGTAAATGCTCACAGCGGACAAGGTGCTCCCCAGTCTCATGGCCACGAGATATGGTGGTCCGATTACAATCCGTGCCAAGGAAGGAATGCCCAAAGCCAACCTGAAAGCGAGGCGCACACAACGATCGCCCTTGTACAGTGGGCAGCAGGACCAGCATTGCATGGCACTTGCGTTGACGGCAAGAGGACAAATGCACATTGTGCTTGCTCTGACCTCGTTTTTATTTTCCCTTATAACAAAGTTAATTTTCACGGCGAATTACTTGTCTACGACCATACCACAGGGAAAACACCGGTTCTCGTCCGATCACCGAAGTTAAGCCCTGTCGGGCGGGGTTAGTACTTGGATGGGGAGACGCCTGGGAATACCCCGTGTTGTAGGCTTCCCTTTTTCCTTCTGTACACTTGATTATCTCAAAAAATCTCAGTTTCCTTTAATGAAAGAACATTCCAAACCAGGTTTTTTGAACACAACATGCCAACGATATGTCAAAGATGAGACATACAACAAAAACAAAATAGTTCACACGAGAAAGTGGAACTTGTATTCCCAAGGGAGCGCGTGCGCGCGAGATCTTATCAATCCAACGTTTATGACATGAAACGTATCTTTTCGTGTGAGCAAAGAACAGGATACGACAAGTAAAAAAATGCATGCACTGTTATGCATTAGATGGAAGTTAACCCTAGCCCGGATGATATGCATACAACGAAGGCTACACACACACTACAACATTGATCCTGCGAAAAACGTGACTTACGTGACGTAGCGCACTTCAAAAGTCTTACTGTTCCCTGCTCAACACGGACAGTACGTATTCAAAGGGCCGATAAGACACTATCCTGACCATGAAAGATTTACTTTTATGATAACAATCCAATTAACTGATAACATAGAGAAACCACAAAGTGTTGGCCACAGAAATGTAACGCCAACTGATCTGGCGGGTCCTCAGTTACTCAATGCAAAACGGGCTCTCCAGAACGCAACATAACACAACGCAAAAGAAATCTATCGCGATGGAGCAGTACAAACACACATCCACTTACGTTTTCGAAACGATGCACGAGGATAAGAGCTCGACCCGCTGGCATTTTCTTGTCTCACTCGTCTATCGATGGAAATCGATGCGGCTGAAATAAACACGTCCTCTCGCTCTCTCTACGGCCAAGAATGAAAGAAATAAAATCACAGTTTTGCAGTGCACCAAGTACGGAACATTCACCTACAATTTCAGCAGTGGAATTCACAAATACAACTCACCTTCCTTAGTCCTTACACCGCCACCGCATCTCCTTCCCTGCCCTGCCTGAAACGTTACCAACAAACCTTCCCATTAGCCAACTTTGCCACCGGGGTTTGGTGCGGGGACTAGCGCGAACGCAGGTCCCCACTACCAGAAATTATACGCTCGAGTTACCCACATTTGGGGTAATCGCAAGGGGTCAACCCAATCGAAGTGCAATGAAAGAGCCTCACCTTGAGAGGACTGCCTCCCTGATCACAGTGCCTCCCGCGTCAGGTAAGTATGCCTTTTCAACCTCTCCGGAACCGCAAAACGCAACTTGTCTGCGCATACCATGTGGTAATGGGGGTCACGTGCTCCTCGTCCTGTCGTGTCGTGCTGTCCACTCGCTGCTATGCTACCTAGAAAAGAGAAGAGAATGTGAAGGTTGGTTGCTTGGTCATTTGTTCTGCTTTCACTTGATTATTTCTTCCCCAGAGGGAAGTGGGCCACGCTCGGAGGTAGTGCTATACCGAGGCAACCCGTGGCCGGGACGAGGCAAGCCTCTTTTCCACGGCCCAGTTCCAAAAATCAGTTTAATATATGAGCTGCTCGATGAGCAGCGTATCAGATATTAAGCTGATAAGAACAGATACTACACTTGATCTTAGCCAAAAGGCCGAGAAGGATGCCCGTAAATGCTCACAGCGGACAAGGTGCTCCCAGTCTCATGGCCACGAGATATGGTGGTCCGATTACAATCCGTGCCAAGGAAGGAATGCCCAAAGCCAACCTGAAAGCGAGGCGCACACAACGATCGCCCTTGTACAGTGGGCAGCAGGACCAGCATTGCATGGCACTTGCGTTGACGGCAAGAGGACAAATGCACATTGTGCTTGCTCTGACCTCGTTTTTATTTTCCCTTATAACAAAGTTAATTTTCACGGCGAATTACTTGTCTACGACCATACCACAGGGAAAACACCGGTTCTCGTCCGATCACCGAAGTTAAGCCCTGTCGGGCGGGGTTAGTACTTGGATGGGAGACCGCCTGGGAATACCCCGTGTTGTAGGCTTCCCTTTTTCCTTCTGTACACTTGATTATCTCAAAAAATCTCAGTTTCCTTTAATGAAAGAACATTCCAAACCAGGTTTTTTGAACACAACATGCCAACGATATGTCAAAGATGAGACATACAACAAAAACAAAATAGTTCACACGAGAAAGTGGAACTTGTATTCCCAAGGGAGCGCGTGCGCGCGAGATCTTATCAATCCAACGTTTATGACATGAAACGTATCTTTTCGTGTGAGCAAAGAACAGGATACGACAAGTAAAAAATGCATGCACTGTTATGCATTAGATGGAAGTTAACCTAGCCCGGATGATATGCATACAACGAAGGCTACAACACTACAACATTGATCCTGCGAAAACGTGACTTACGTGACGTAGCGCACTTCAAAGTCTTACTGTTCCCTGCTCAACACGGACAGTACGTATTCAAAGGGCCGATAAGACACTATCCTGACCATGAAAGATTTACTTTTTATGATAACAATCCAATTAACTGATAACATAGAGAAACCACAAAGTGTTGGCCACAGAAATGTAACGCCAACTGATCTGGCGGGTCCTCAGTTACTCAATGCAAAACGGGCTCTCCAGAACGCAACATAACACAACGCAAAAGAAATCTATCGCGATGGAGCAGTACAAACACACATCCACTTACGTTTTCGAAACGATGCACGAGGATAAGAGCTCGACCCGCTGGCATTTTCTTGTCTCACTCGTCTATCGATGGAAATCGATGCGGCTGAAATAAACACGTCCTCTCGCTCTCTCTACGGCCAAGAATGAAAGAAATAAAATCACAGTTTTGCAGTGCACCAAGTACGGAACATTCACCTACAATTTCAGCAGTGGAATTCACAAATACAACTCACCTTCCTTAGTCCTTACACCGCCACCGCATCTCCTTCCCTGCCCTGCCTGAAACGTTACCAACAAACCTTCCCATTAGCCAACTTTGCCACCGGGGTTTGGTGCGGGGACTAGCGCGAACGCAGGTCCCCACTACCAGAAATTATACGCTCGAGTTACCCACATTTGGGGTAATCGCAAGGGTCAACCCAATCGAAGTGCAATGAAAGAGCCTCACCTTGAGAGGACTGCCTCCCTGATCACAGTGCCTCCCGCGTCAGGTAAGTATGCCTTTTCAACCTCTCCGGAACCGCAAAACGCAACTTGTCTGCGCATACCATGTGGTAATGGGGGTCACGTGCTCCTCGTCCTGTCGTGTCGTGCTGTCCACTCGCTGCTATGCTACCTAGAAAAGAGAAGAGAATGTGAAGGTTGGTTGCTTGGTCATTTGTTCTGCTTTCACTTGATTATTTCTTCCCCAGAGGGAAGTGGGCCACGCTCGGAGGTAGTGCTATACCGAGGCAACCCGTGGCCGGGACGAGGCAAGCCTCTTTTCCACGGCCCAGTTCCAAAAATCAGTTTAATATATGAGCTGCTCGATGAGCAGCGGTGAATGGCAGACCAAAGGTCACCAGTCGACAGACTCATCCAACGCCTGAGGCATTGGTCACCAGTATTAGGCGACAGAGGCGAAATAAAACTAAGCAAATCAGGTGGTACAGAGGGTGAATTAAGCAGGTGGCCCGAAGCGAAAAACGAGCTTGTTGGAAACATAGAGGCGATGACTCCATCCGCCCCCCACTGGCGGGCAAAATAACGTCGACGTCTCCGGGTTGAAAAACGCTTGAAGAGCAAGGGGAGGTGGAACTTGACACGGGCCTTTGCTCCCTCAATGACGGCGAGGGCCCCAGGTTGACAGAACGAAAGCGGTAGTCATTGCGGGCCAGCCAGATGTGAAACTTACAGGCACACAACAGGTAACTGAAGACTTTGGGCACTGCGTGAAGCTCAGTGGAATTGAAACCAAAAAGTAAATGGCGACGCTCAAGCACAGGACACATAGGCGAGAAATGAAAAAGGAGGGACTGTAGCCAACCAACAACACTTTGAGCAAGGGGACACACAAAGAGCAAATGCGACAGTGACTCGACGACAGGACCACAAAAACAAGCGGAGGAGACAGATAAACCAAAAGAGAGAAGACGCTCAGCAGTGTAAATCACACCATGAGCTACCTTCCAGGAGAAATCAACAACAAAGCGGTCAAAATCAAAGAAGTGGAACTGGCGCCACGTATCATACCAGTAAAGGTCCCCAAAGGAGGGAAAGAACTTAACTACACAGTGCGGTGTGACAGAGGAACAGGATAAAAGAAACTGGTAACCGACTTTGGCAGAGAAAAAAAGCCACGGAGGCGACAACGTGAGGGTCAGAGGATGCGAAAACCAAAGTTCCCCGGGAGGGGGAAAAAGAGCCACCAAGCGACTCCCAGGCCAAAAGCAAAGAGGAGTAAAATGGCGGTAACAGGGACCTGTCGAAGGCAGCGGGACGGGAGAAAACATCAAGAGAGGAGGCAGCAAAACACGATTGAAACCAGTACGACACAAAGGAGGACCAGCTTGACGAGGACAAAGTAGACCGTTTGACCCACTGACCCAGAAGCGACCAAACCTTGAGCTTAATGTCCACCAC
The DNA here is from genome assembly GCF_036669935.1 of Montipora foliosa. Classification (NCBI taxonomy): domain Eukaryota; kingdom Metazoa; phylum Cnidaria; class Anthozoa; order Scleractinia; family Acroporidae; genus Montipora; species Montipora foliosa. The sequence continues at coordinate 81,009 of NW_027179667.1, read as the reverse complement.
CGAGAAACCTCCCAGCGATGTGGGCTGAACGACCACAGCACGTGCAACGAGCTCCCGCTTGGTTTTCCAGAAGAATGAGAAAACAAGGGAGTTAAGTTCTTTAAGTACCCAGGGGGGCATGTGGACCAGGGATGCCACATACCAAACCCTGGCGAGGGCCAGGCAATTGATGACCAAAGCCTTGCCATGAAAAGACAAGGAGCGCTGACGCCAGGAGGAGAGGACGCGTTCCACAGCCTCTATCCGAGGCCGCCAATTAGTTCATCAATGTCATGCGGGCCAATGAAGACTCCGAGGATTTTAAGCTTAGAAGATGTCCAGTCGAGAGGGACAGGGGGGTCAGTTCGGCCAGCCCAAGACCCCAGCCACAAGCCGCGAGACTTTGTCAGGTTGAGCTTGGATCCAGAACCAAGCTCATACCTTGTGTAGGTGTCAAAAACAGCCCTAATGGAGGCATCGGAGGACAAGATGAGCGATGTGTCATCCGCGTACTGGGAAATTGGAGAGAGCGGTGAGGGCAGTCCAGGCAGCAAAGGTCCAGTAATGGCGGGATTTGCTCGAATATTGGCGGCCAAGACCTCAGCGACCATAACATACAGCAAAGGTGCGAGGGGGCAGCCTTGACGCACCCCCCGTGTGAGACTGAAAAAGTTTGAGACATGACCGTTAACAATGACAGCACTCTGAACAGCATTATAGAAAAGGCGGATCCAGCGCAGAAAGGAGGTTTGGAAACCCATTCTGCAGAGGGTGGCATGCAGAAAGGACCAATCAACGCGATCAAACGCTTTTTCTTGGTCGAGCGAGAGGATGGCACAAGGAGACCCGGATTGCGTGGCGTAATGGACCATGTCTCGGAGATAAGCGACGTTCTCACCAATATAACGACCGGGGACACCACAGGTTTGATCCTCAGCCACCACGGCATGAATAACCTTCAGGAGACGCCCAGCGATGACGCGGGCAGCGAGCTTGTAGTCCACACTAAGGAGGGAAATTGGCCGCCAGTTACGAGGGTTCAGCCGGTCACCCGTCTTAAAGATGAGAGAAATGATGCCTCGACGCTGAGAGAGGCTGAGAGTGCCAGCCTCATAACATGAGTTCAGGACGAGCACGAGGTCCTGTCCGAGCACCGGCCAGAATTTGACATAAAACTCCATAGGGAGGCCATCCAAGCCCGGGGTCTTGCCTCGAGCCATCCCACATAAAGCAGTATAACACTCCTCCGACTGGAGAGGACCATCACACTGTTGAGCCTGGTCGGCGGACAAGGTGGAGGTGAGGGCGTCGAGCAGGGAAAGAGCCACGTCCCCGTCAGTAGGCTCGGCACTAAACAAGTTAGAATAAAAGGAAGCAAAAGCCTGGCATAGGTCCTTTGAACTCGAGACCACTGTGCCATCATCGCATCGAAGTGCTGAAATAAGTCGGTCGGCGGCACGCTTCTTTTCCAGACGGAAGAAAAAGGCCGAGGAGGTTTCACCTTCCTCAACCCATTGGCCCGAGCACGGACTTGGGCTCCCCGAGCTGCCTCGAGGTCTAGGGCAGCAAGGGCAGACAGGGTAGAATGGTACGGCTCAACACAGGAGGTGAAACCGGCATCAACACGGTTCTTAAGATGCCCAGCTAGTCGGCCAAGGAGGTCTCGACACTGCGATGTTTTCTTTCGAGCGCTCAGCGCAATATTTAATTGTGAGGCCTTTGATTTGGCTCTTGCCCTTATCCCACCACTTAGCTAGTGACGGGAAGGACAGCATGGACTGCCTCCAAACGGACCAAAAATTAGTGATATGCTGGATATAGTCCTCATCATTGAGGACAGAAATGTTGAGCTTCCAGAAACTGTCCCAGGAGCAGCAATGTCTGGGACACTACAAGAAAGCACCACACCACAGTGATCCGAAAACGGACAAGGAATAATATCGCAAGTCAAGACTGATGGTAACAGGAGTACGGGGCACCAATGAGATCAATACGGGAGGCCATAAGGCCGTCTGAGCGAGTCCAAGAGAAGGCAGAATCGGAAGGATGCAGGTGCCTCCAAATGTCCAGACAACAGCAGGAGTCAAAAAGACGTTTTAAGGTAGCAGTACTTTCGCGGGAAGTGTCAGAGACATTGGAGCCCCGACGATCGAGGGCGCGGTCGAACACAGTGTTAAAGTCCCCGGCAAGGAAGGTCGGATAGGTGGGATCAACCCAAGACGAGACGTCGTCCAGGAAGTCGTCACGGGCTGGGTTGCGATTGGGGGCGTAGAGACAGCAGATACGAAACGGGTGCCCAGAATGGGTAAAGTGGCAAAAAACAACACGCCCAGCGGTGTCACACCAAGAGCTCGTAAGGGTGACCGTGGGGCGGAATAAAATGATGCAACCACAAGAGTGTGCAGAGCCAACAGAAGCAACTGCATTAAAACCAGATGAACGAAACCAGACTGACATTCACTGTCTGAAGAGCAGTGGGCCCTCTTGTAGGCAGACAATGTCAGGGACCTGAGGAAAGGAACGTAACCAGTGCAGAACACCAGCGCGCTTGGACGAGTCCCTGAGACCATTGGTGTTTAAGGAGAGGATAGAGAGAGCCATAACTGAGAAGAAAGAGAGAGACAGCACAACTAGGAGCGACGGCTCCGAACCGGGGCAGGGGGAGCCAAGGAGGGAAGGCCAGAATGAACAGCCCTCCCAGACTCCCTGCCCTTTCCAGACTTCGAGCGGCCGGGGACCGCAGAACCAGGAAGAGGTTTCTTCGCTTTCTTCTTAGACTTGACCTGATCATCAGAGGAAGCCTCAACATCCGAAAGTCCACGCTTAGTGACTGGTGAATCAGTCAGCTCGACCTCGTTAACCATTACGGGAGACAGAGATAGAACCTGTGGGGTATTTACAGGGGTTACATTGATGCCCGTTAAAGGGTCATCGTCACTAAATATACTTTGACTGTATTCAGTCTCATTAACTAGTTCATTATCATTCGTATCCATTTCTTTTCCATTATTACTATTATCCATTTCCATTTCTTTTCCATTAACTACAGCATTATTTGTCATTTCTTTTCCAGTAACTACATTATTACTATTATCCATTTCCATTTCTTTTCCATTAACTATAGTAGTATTGTCCATTACACCAACTACGTTACTACTAGTGTTAACATTGTATTACTCTGTGGCGCAGCCAAACCATCAGACGCAGCGGCGGGGGAGGCAGCCACCTGCACGCGCGTCGAGGACCCACCATTACCGTTTTAGGGAGGGCCGCACCCTCCTTAACATTTACTGGTGGCAGGAGAGGCCATGGGTGGAGTACCAGGGGGGATAACTCATTGTCCCTGAGGTCGGTGTGGGAACCCCAACTTGAAATACCAGGTTGCGTGGGGGCAGGAGGACGAAGGGTTACCCCCTCGTCCCCAGAGTCCTCATGGTCAGAGCTTGCAGGAGAAGTGGGAAGGTCCTCAGGACCAGAACTGACATCCAGGAGGGGAGGCAGCGACTCCGGGGGAGTGGCACCAACAACAAGTGAAGCGGACGGATGGGCGGGGGTCGCAGGCGAAGATGGTGGGTTCCCCCAGGCATTGGGGGGGTTGGGCAATCCCTGGCCATGTGACCAGGCTCCCGACACCTGCGGCACTTCCCGCGCAAGTCACAGTTTTTGGTGAGGTGTTCCCCACGACAGATATCACATTCGGCCGGCTGACCCACATACCACACCTTACATTTATATCCAGCAATGTCCAGATTACGAGGGATCCGGCCAGAACGAACCATTTTGATGATACGGGCTCCAGTGCAGATTGCAGGGTCACCCGGGTAATGCTGGTGCCTTATCGTCTCCACCTTCCCGTACGAGGAAAAGTAGGGCCGGAGGCGATCATCACTCTCCTCAAAGGGATAGTGATACAACATAACATTTTGAGCTCGAGGCCCAGCATACATGACTTTGCACTTAGCACCAGCTAAAGTGACAAAATCATAACCTTCAACAATATTTTTACATTTTGGGTCAGCGAAAGTAATCTGAACCAGTTTTACGGGAACAAACTGAATACTGTCAATCACAAAGGGGGTGAACTTTCCCTTGATGGCTGTAACAAGTTCCGCCCTGGGAACAGAGGTTGGAACATCGGAAAGGTCGAGGACTACTGTCCTCTTAAAGGCCGCAAGAGGCATGATGAAAAGGGAAAAAGAGAAAAAACAGTCCCCCCGGAAAGCAAAGCTCCCAGGAAGGGAACAGAAAGACTGGCTACCCTGGGTTATGGCAGGACGCCAAGCATAAGTCCCCAGGAGGGTCACCAGTAAAACTCAGGAATCAAAAATCTTACCACAAATCCCAAAAACGCTTGTCCCCACACTCCAATTCCAATACGGAACTTACGCGTACCACAAGGAAAGGCACGAACCTGGCAGATAATAAAAACCCGCGTCAGGTAAGTATGCCTTTTCAACCTCTCCGGAACCGCAAAAACGCAACTTGTCTGCGCATACCATGTGGTAATGGGGGTCACGTGCTCCTCGTCCTGTCGTGTCGTGCTGTCCACTCGCTGCTATGCTACCTAGAAAAGAGAAGAGAAATGTGAAGGTTGGTTGCTTGGTCATTTGTTCTGCTTTCACTTGATTATTTCTTCCCCAGAGGGAAGTGGGCCACGCTCGGAGGTAGTGCTATACCGAGGCAACCCGTGGCCGGGACGAGGCAAGCCTCTTTTCCACGGCCCAGTTCCAAAAATCAGTTTAATATATGAGCTGCTCGATGAGCAGCGTATCAGATATTAAGCTGATAAGAACAGATACTACACTTGATCTTAGCCAAAAGGCCGAGAAGCGATGCCCGTAAATGCTCACAGCGGACAAGGTGCTCCCAGTCTCATGGCCACGAGATATGGTGGTCCGATTACAATCCGTGCCAAGGAAGGAATGCCCAAAGCCAACCTGAAAGCGAGGCGCACACAACGATCGCCCTTGTACAGTGGGCAGCAGGACCAGCATTGCATGGCACTTGCGTTGACGGCAAGAGGACAAATGCACATTGTGCTTGCTCTGACCTCGTTTTTATTTTCCCTTATAACAAAGTTAATTTTCACGGCGAATTACTTGTCTACGACCATACCACAGGGAAAACACCGGTTCTCGTCCGATCACCGAAGTTAAGCCCTGTCGGGCGGGGTTAGTACTTGGATGGGAGACCGCCTGGGAATACCCCGTGTTGTAGGCTTCCCTTTTTCCTTCTGTACACTTGATTATCTCAAAAAATCTCAGTTTCCTTTAATGAAAGAACATTCCAAACCAGGTTTTTTGAACACAACATGCCAACGATATGTCAAAGATGAGACATACAACAAAAACAAAATAGTTCACACGAGAAAGTGGAACTTGTATTCCCAAGGGAGCGCGTGCGCGCGAGATCTTATCAATCCAACGTTTATGACATGAAACGTATCTTTTCGTGTGAGCAAAGAACAGGATACGACAAGTAAAAAATGCATGCACTGTTATGCATTAGATGGAAGTTAACCTAGCCCGGATGATATGCATACAACGAAGGCTACAACACTACAACATTGATCCTGCGAAAACGTGACTTACGTGACGTAGCGCACTTCAAAGTCTTACTGTTCCCTGCTCAACACGGACAGTACGTATTCAAAGGGCCGATAAGACACTATCCTGACCATGAAAGATTTACTTTTTATGATAACAATCCAATTAACTGATAACATAGAGAAACCACAAAGTGTTGGCCACAGAAATGTAACGCCAACTGATCTGGCGGGTCCTCAGTTACTCAATGCAAAACGGGCTCTCCAGAACGCAACATAACACAACGCAAAAGAAATCTATCGCGATGGAGCAGTACAAACACACATCCACTTACGTTTTCGAAACGATGCACGAGGATAAGAGCTCGACCCGCTGGCATTTTCTTGTCTCACTCGTCTATCGATGGAAATCGATGCGGCTGAAATAAACACGTCCTCTCGCTCTCTCTACGGCCAAGAATGAAAGAAATAAAATCACAGTTTTGCAGTGCACCAAGTACGGAACATTCACCTACAATTTCAGCAGTGGAATTCACAAATACAACTCACCTTCCTTAGTCCTTACACCGCCACCGCATCTCCTTCCCTGCCCTGCCTGAAACGTTACCAACAAACCTTCCCATTAGCCAACTTTGCCACCGGGGTTTGGTGCGGGGACTAGCGCGAACGCAGGTCCCCACTACCAGAAATTATACGCTCGAGTTACCCACATTTGGGGTAATCGCAAGGGTCAACCCAATCGAAGTGCAATGAAAGAGCCTCACCTTGAGAGGACTGCCTCCCTGATCACAGTGCCTCCCGCGTCAGGTAAGTATGCCTTTTCAACCTCTCCGGAACCGCAAAACGCAACTTGTCTGCGCATACCATGTGGTAATGGGGGTCACGTGCTCCTCGTCCTGTCGTGTCGTGCTGTCCACTCGCTGCTATGCTACCTAGAAAAGAGAAGAGAATGTGAAGGTTGGTTGCTTGGTCATTTGTTCTGCTTTCACTTGATTATTTCTTCCCCAGAGGGAAGTGGGCCACGCTCGGAGGTAGTGCTATACCGAGGCAACCCGTGGCCGGGACGAGGCAAGCCTCTTTTCCACGGCCCAGTTCCAAAAATCAGTTTAATATATGAGCTGCTCGATGAGCAGCGGTGAATGGCAGACCAAAGGTCACCAGTCGACAGACTCATCCAACGCCTGAGGCATTGGTCACCAGTATTAGGCGACAGAGGCGAAATAAAACTAAGCAAATCAGGTGGTACAGAGGGTGAATTAAGCAGGTGGCCCGAAGCGAAAAACGAGCTTGTTGGAAACATAGAGGCGATGACTCCATCCGCCCCCCACTGGCGGGCAAAATAACGTCGACGTCTCCGGGTTGAAAAACGCTTGAAGAGCAAGGGGAGGTGGAACTTGACACGGGCCTTTGCTCCCTCAATGACGGCGAGGGCCCCAGGTTGACAGAACGAAAGCGGTAGTCATTGCGGGCCAGCCAGATGTGAAACTTACAGGCACACAACAGGTAACTGAAGACTTTGGGCACTGCGTGAAGCTCAGTGGAATTGAAACCAAAAAGTAAATGGCGACGCTCAAGCACAGGACACATAGGCGAGAAATGAAAAAGGAGGGACTGTAGCCAACCAACAACACTTTGAGCAAGGGGACACACAAAGAGCAAATGCGACAGTGACTCGACGACAGGACCACAAAAACAAGCGGAGGAGACAGATAAACCAAAAGAGAGAAGACGCTCAGCAGTGTAAATCACACCATGAGCTACCTTCCAGGAGAAATCAACAACAAAGCGGTCAAAATCAAAGAAGTGGAACTGGCGCCACGTATCATACCAGTAAAGGTCCCCAAAGGAGGGAAAGAACTTAACTACACAGTGCGGTGTGACAGAGGAACAGGATAAAAGAAACTGGTAACCGACTTTGGCAGAGAAAAAAAGCCACGGAGGCGACAACGTGAGGGTCAGAGGATGCGAAAACCAAAGTTCCCCGGGAGGGGGAAAAAGAGCCACCAAGCGACTCCCAGGCCAAAAGCAAAGAGGAGTAAAATGGCGGTAACAGGGACCTGTCGAAGGCAGCGGGACGGGAGAAAACATCAAGAGAGGAGGCAGCAAAACACGATTGAAACCAGTACGACACAAAGGAGGACCAGCTTGACGAGGACAAAGTAGACCGTTTGACCCACTGACCCAGAAGCGACCAAACCTTGAGCTTAATGTCCACCACCGAGAAACCTCCCAGCGATGTGGGCTGAACGACCACAGCACGTGCAACGAGCTCCCGCTTGGTTTTCCAGAAGAATGAGAAAACAAGGGAGTTAAGTTCTTTAAGTACCCAGGGGGGCATGTGGACCAGGGATGCCACATACCAAACCCTGGCGAGGGCCAGGCAATTGATGACCAAAGCCTTGCCATGAAAAGACAAGGAGCGCTGACGCCAGGAGGAGAGGACGCGTTCCACAGCCTCTATCCGAGGCCGCCAATTAGTTCATCAATGTCATGCGGGCCAATGAAGACTCCGAGGATTTTAAGCTTAGAAGATGTCCAGTCGAGAGGGACAGGGGGGTCAGTTCGGCCAGCCCAAGACCCCAGCCACAAGCCGCGAGACTTTGTCAGGTTGAGCTTGGATCCAGAACCAAGCTCATACCTTGTGTAGGTGTCAAAAACAGCCCTAATGGAGGCATCGGAGGACAAGATGAGCGATGTGTCATCCGCGTACTGGGAAATTGGAGAGAGCGGTGAGGGCAGTCCAGGCAGCAAAGGTCCAGTAATGGCGGGATTTGCTCGAATATTGGCGGCCAAGACCTCAGCGACCATAACATACAGCAAAGGTGCGAGGGGGCAGCCTTGACGCACCCCCCGTGTGAGACTGAAAAAGTTTGAGACATGACCGTTAACAATGACAGCACTCTGAACAGCATTATAGAAAAGGCGGATCCAGCGCAGAAAGGAGGTTTGGAAACCCATTCTGCAGAGGGTGGCATGCAGAAAGGACCAATCAACGCGATCAAACGCTTTTTCTTGGTCGAGCGAGAGGATGGCACAAGGAGACCCGGATTGCGTGGCGTAATGGACCATGTCTCGGAGATAAGCGACGTTCTCACCAATATAACGACCGGGGACACCACAGGTTTGATCCTCAGCCACCACGGCATGAATAACCTTCAGGAGACGCCCAGCGATGACGCGGGCAGCGAGCTTGTAGTCCACACTAAGGAGGGAAATTGGCCGCCAGTTACGAGGGTTCAGCCGGTCACCCGTCTTAAAGATGAGAGAAATGATGCCTCGACGCTGAGAGAGGCTGAGAGTGCCAGCCTCATAACATGAGTTCAGGACGAGCACGAGGTCCTGTCCGAGCACCGGCCAGAATTTGACATAAAACTCCATAGGGAGGCCATCCAAGCCCGGGGTCTTGCCTCGAGCCATCCCACATAAAGCAGTATAACACTCCTCCGACTGGAGAGGACCATCACACTGTTGAGCCTGGTCGGCGGACAAGGTGGAGGTGAGGGCGTCGAGCAGGGAAAGAGCCACGTCCCCGTCAGTAGGCTCGGCACTAAACAAGTTAGAATAAAAGGAAGCAAAAGCCTGGCATAGGTCCTTTGAACTCGAGACCACTGTGCCATCATCGCATCGAAGTGCTGAAATAAGTCGGTCGGCGGCACGCTTCTTTTCCAGACGGAAGAAAAAGGCCGAGGAGGTTTCACCTTCCTCAACCCATTGGCCCGAGCACGGACTTGGGCTCCCCGAGCTGCCTCGAGGTCTAGGGCAGCAAGGGCAGACAGGGTAGAATGGTACGGCTCAACACAGGAGGTGAAACCGGCATCAACACGGTTCTTAAGATGCCCAGCTAGTCGGCCAAGGAGGTCTCGACACTGCGATGTTTTCTTTCGAGCGCTCAGCGCAATATTTAATTGTGAGGCCTTTGATTTGGCTCTTGCCCTTATCCCACCACTTAGCTAGTGACGGGAAGGACAGCATGGACTGCCTCCAAACGGACCAAAAATTAGTGATATGCTGGATATAGTCCTCATCATTGAGGACAGAAATGTTGAGCTTCCAGAAACTGTCCCAGGAGCAGCAATGTCTGGGACACTACAAGAAAGCACCACACCACAGTGATCCGAAAACGGACAAGGAATAATATCGCAAGTCAAGACTGATGGTAACAGGAGTACGGGGCACCAATGAGATCAATACGGGAGGCCATAAGGCCGTCTGAGCGAGTCCAAGAGAAGGCAGAATCGGAAGGATGCAGGTGCCTCCAAATGTCCAGACAACAGCAGGAGTCAAAAAGACGTTTTAAGGTAGCAGTACTTTCGCGGGAAGTGTCAGAGACATTGGAGCCCCGACGATCGAGGGCGCGGTCGAACACAGTGTTAAAGTCCCCGGCAAGGAAGGTCGGATAGGTGGGATCAACCCAAGACGAGACGTCGTCCAGGAAGTCGTCACGGGCTGGGTTGCGATTGGGGGCGTAGAGACAGCAGATACGAAACGGGTGCCCAGAATGGGTAAAGTGGCAAAAAACAACACGCCCAGCGGTGTCACACCAAGAGCTCGTAAGGGTGACCGTGGGGCGGAATAAAATGATGCAACCACAAGAGTGTGCAGAGCCAACAGAAGCAACTGCATTAAAACCAGATGAACGAAACCAGACTGACATTCACTGTCTGAAGAGCAGTGGGCCCTCTTGTAGGCAGACAATGTCAGGGACCTGAGGAAAGGAACGTAACCAGTGCAGAACACCAGCGCGCTTGGACGAGTCCCTGAGACCATTGGTGTTTAAGGAGAGGATAGAGAGAGCCATAACTGAGAAGAAAGAGAGAGACAGCACAACTAGGAGCGACGGCTCCGAACCGGGGCAGGGGGAGCCAAGGAGGGAAGGCCAGAATGAACAGCCCTCCCAGACTCCCTGCCCTTTCCAGACTTCGAGCGGCCGGGGACCGCAGAACCAGGAAGAGGTTTCTTCGCTTTCTTCTTAGACTTGACCTGATCATCAGAGGAAGCCTCAACATCCGAAAGTCCACGCTTAGTGACTGGTGAATCAGTCAGCTCGACCTCGTTAACCATTACGGGAGACAGAGATAGAACCTGTGGGGTATTTACAGGGGTTACATTGATGCCCGTTAAAGGGTCATCGTCACTAAATATACTTTGACTGTATTCAGTCTCATTAACTAGTTCATTATCATTCGTATCCATTTCTTTTCCATTATTACTATTATCCATTTCCATTTCTTTTCCATTAACTACAGCATTATTTGTCATTTCTTTTCCAGTAACTACATTATTACTATTATCCATTTCCATTTCTTTTCCATTAACTATAGTAGTATTGTCCATTACACCAACTACGTTACTACTAGTGTTAACATTGTATTACTCTGTGGCGCAGCCAAACCATCAGACGCAGCGGCGGGGGAGGCAGCCACCTGCACGCGCGTCGAGGACCCACCATTACCGTTTTAGGGAGGGCCGCACCCTCCTTAACATTTACTGGTGGCAGGAGAGGCCATGGGTGGAGTACCAGGGGGGATAACTCATTGTCCCTGAGGTCGGTGTGGGAACCCCAACTTGAAATACCAGGTTGCGTGGGGGCAGGAGGACGAAGGGTTACCCCCTCGTCCCCAGAGTCCTCATGGTCAGAGCTTGCAGGAGAAGTGGGAAGGTCCTCAGGACCAGAACTGACATCCAGGAGGGGAGGCAGCGACTCCGGGGGAGTGGCACCAACAACAAGTGAAGCGGACGGATGGGCGGGGGTCGCAGGCGAAGATGGTGGGTTCCCCCAGGCATTGGGGGGGTTGGGCAATCCCTGGCCATGTGACCAGGCTCCCGACACCTGCGGCACTTCCCGCGCAAGTCACAGTTTTTGGTGAGGTGTTCCCCACGACAGATATCACATTCGGCCGGCTGACCCACATACCACACCTTACATTTATATCCAGCAATGTCCAGATTACGAGGGATCCGGCCAGAACGAACCATTTTGATGATACGGGCTCCAGTGCAGATTGCAGGGTCACCCGGGTAATGCTGGTGCCTTATCGTCTCCACCTTCCCGTACGAGGAAAAGTAGGGCCGGAGGCGATCATCACTCTCCTCAAAGGGATAGTGATACAACATAACATTTTGAGCTCGAGGCCCAGCATACATGACTTTGCACTTAGCACCAGCTAAAGTGACAAAATCATAACCTTCAACAATATTTTTACATTTTGGGTCAGCGAAAGTAATCTGAACCAGTTTTACGGGAACAAACTGAATACTGTCAATCACAAAGGGGGTGAACTTTCCCTTGATGGCTGTAACAAGTTCCGCCCTGGGAACAGAGGTTGGAACATCGGAAAGGTCGAGGACTACTGTCCTCTTAAAGGCCGCAAGAGGCATGATGAAAAGGGAAAAAGAGAAAAAACAGTCCCCCCGGAAAGCAAAGCTCCCAGGAAGGGAACAGAAAGACTGGCTACCCTGGGTTATGGCAGGACGCCAAGCATAAGTCCCCAGGAGGGTCACCAGTAAAACTCAGGAATCAAAAATCTTACCACAAATCCCAAAAACGCTTGTCCCCACACTCCAATTCCAATACGGAACTTACGCGTACCACAAGGAAAGGCACGAACCTGGCAGATAATAAAAACCCGCGTCAGGTAAGTATGCCTTTTCAACCTCTCCGGAACCGCAAAAACGCAACTTGTCTGCGCATACCATGTGGTAATGGGGGTCACGTGCTCCTCGTCCTGTCGTGTCGTGCTGTCCACTCGCTGCTATGCTACCTAGAAAAGAGAAGAGAAATGTGAAGGTTGGTTGCTTGGTCATTTGTTCTGCTTTCACTTGATTATTTCTTCCCCAGAGGGAAGTGGGCCACGCTCGGAGGTAGTGCTATACCGAGGCAACCCGTGGCCGGGACGAGGCAAGCCTCTTTTCCACGGCCCAGTTCCAAAAATCAGTTTAATATATGAGCTGCTCGATGAGCAGCGTATCAGATATTAAGCTGATAAGAACAGATACTACACTTGATCTTAGCCAAAAGGCCGAGAAGCGATGCCCGTAAATGCTCACAGCGGACAAGGTGCTCCCAGTCTCATGGCCACGAGATATGGTGGTCCGATTACAATCCGTGCCAAGGAAGGAATGCCCAAAGCCAACCTGAAAGCGAGGCGCACACAACGATCGCCCTTGTACAGTGGGCAGCAGGACCAGCATTGCATGGCACTTGCGTTGACGGCAAGAGGACAAATGCACATTGTGCTTGCTCTGACCTCGTTTTTATTTTCCCTTATAACAAAGTTAATTTTCACGGCGAATTACTTGTCTACGACCATACCACAGGGAAAACACCGGTTCTCGTCCGATCACCGAAGTTAAGCCCTGTCGGGCGGGGTTAGTACTTGGATGGGAGACCGCCTGGGAATACCCCGTGTTGTAGGCTTCCCTTTTTCCTTCTGTACACTTGATTATCTCAAAAAATCTCAGTTTCCTTTAATGAAAGAACATTCCAAACCAGGTTTTTTGAACACAACATGCCAACGATATGTCAAAGATGAGACATACAACAAAAACAAAATAGTTCACACGAGAAAGTGGAACTTGTATTCCCAAGGGAGCGCGTGCGCGCGAGATCTTATCAATCCAACGTTTATGACATGAAACGTATCTTTTCGTGTGAGCAAAGAACAGGATACGACAAGTAAAAAATGCATGCACTGTTATGCATTAGATGGAAGTTAACCTAGCCCGGATGATATGCATACAACGAAGGCTACAACACTACAACATTGATCCTGCGAAAACGTGACTTACGTGACGTAGCGCACTTCAAAGTCTTACTGTTCCCTGCTCAACACGGACAGTACGTATTCAAAGGGCCGATAAGACACTATCCTGACCATGAAAGATTTACTTTTTATGATAACAATCCAATTAACTGATAACATAGAGAAACCACAAAGTGTTGGCCACAGAAATGTAACGCCAACTGATCTGGCGGGTCCTCAGTTACTCAATGCAAAACGGGCTCTCCAGAACGCAACATAACACAACGCAAAAGAAATCTATCGCGATGGAGCAGTACAAACACACATCCACTTACGTTTTCGAAACGATGCACGAGGATAAGAGCTCGACCCGCTGGCATTTTCTTGTCTCACTCGTCTATCGATGGAAATCGATGCGGCTGAAATAAACACGTCCTCTCGCTCTCTCTACGGCCAAGAATGAAAGAAATAAAATCACAGTTTTGCAGTGCACCAAGTACGGAACATTCACCTACAATTTCAGCAGTGGAATTCACAAATACAACTCACCTTCCTTAGTCCTTACACCGCCACCGCATCTCCTTCCCTGCCCTGCCTGAAACGTTACCAACAAACCTTCCCATTAGCCAACTTTGCCACCGGGGTTTGGTGCGGGGACTAGCGCGAACGCAGGTCCCCACTACCAGAAATTATACGCTCGAGTTACCCACATTTGGGGTAATCGCAAGGGTCAACCCAATCGAAGTGCAATGAAAGAGCCTCACCTTGAGAGGACTGCCTCCCTGATCACAGTGCCTCCCGCGTCAGGTAAGTATGCCTTTTCAACCTCTCCGGAACCGCAAAACGCAACTTGTCTGCGCATACCATGTGGTAATGGGGGTCACGTGCTCCTCGTCCTGTCGTGTCGTGCTGTCCACTCGCTGCTATGCTACCTAGAAAAGAGAAGAGAATGTGAAGGTTGGTTGCTTGGTCATTTGTTCTGCTTTCACTTGATTATTTCTTCCCCAGAGGGAAGTGGGCCACGCTCGGAGGTAGTGCTATACCGAGGCAACCCGTGGCCGGGACGAGGCAAGCCTCTTTTCCACGGCCCAGTTCCAAAAATCAGTTTAATATATGAGCTGCTCGATGAGCAGCGGTGAATGGCAGACCAAAGGTCACCAGTCGACAGACTCATCCAACGCCTGAGGCATTGGTCACCAGTATTAGGCGACAGAGGCGAAATAAAACTAAGCAAATCAGGTGGTACAGAGGGTGAATTAAGCAGGTGGCCCGAAGCGAAAAACGAGCTTGTTGGAAACATAGAGGCGATGACTCCATCCGCCCCCCACTGGCGGGCAAAATAACGTCGACGTCTCCGGGTTGAAAAACGCTTGAAGAGCAAGGGGAGGTGGAACTTGACACGGGCCTTTGCTCCCTCAATGACGGCGAGGGCCCCAGGTTGACAGAACGAAAGCGGTAGTCATTGCGGGCCAGCCAGATGTGAAACTTACAGGCACACAACAGGTAACTGAAGACTTTGGGCACTGCGTGAAGCTCAGTGGAATTGAAACCAAAAAGTAAATGGCGACGCTCAAGCACAGGACACATAGGCGAGAAATGAAAAAGGAGGGACTGTAGCCAACCAACAACACTTTGAGCAAGGGGACACACAAAGAGCAAATGCGACAGTGACTCGACGACAGGACCACAAAAACAAGCGGAGGAGACAGATAAACCAAAAGAGAGAAGACGCTCAGCAGTGTAAATCACACCATGAGCTACCTTCCAGGAGAAATCAACAACAAAGCGGTCAAAATCAAAGAAGTGGAACTGGCGCCACGTATCATACCAGTAAAGGTCCCCAAAGGAGGGAAAGAACTTAACTACACAGTGCGGTGTGACAGAGGAACAGGATAAAAGAAACTGGTAACCGACTTTGGCAGAGAAAAAAAGCCACGGAGGCGACAACGTGAGGGTCAGAGGATGCGAAAACCAAAGTTCCCCGGGAGGGGGAAAAAGAGCCACCAAGCGACTCCCAGGCCAAAAGCAAAGAGGAGTAAAATGGCGGTAACAGGGACCTGTCGAAGGCAGCGGGACGGGAGAAAACATCAAGAGAGGAGGCAGCAAAACACGATTGAAACCAGTACGACACAAAGGAGGACCAGCTTGACGAGGACAAAGTAGACCGTTTGACCCACTGACCCAGAAGCGACCAAACCTTGAGCTTAATGTCCACCACCGAGAAACCTCCCAGCGATGTGGGCTGAACGACCACAGCACGTGCAACGAGCTCCCGCTTGGTTTTCCAGAAGAATGAGAAAACAAGGGAGTTAAGTTCTTTAAGTACCCAGGGGGGCATGTGGACCAGGGATGCCACATACCAAACCCTGGCGAGGGCCAGGCAATTGATGACCAAAGCCTTGCCATGAAAAGACAAGGAGCGCTGACGCCAGGAGGAGAGGACGCGTTCCACAGCCTCTATCCGAGGCCGCCAATTAGTTCATCAATGTCATGCGGGCCAATGAAGACTCCGAGGATTTTAAGCTTAGAAGATGTCCAGTCGAGAGGGACAGGGGGGTCAGTTCGGCCAGCCCAAGACCCCAGCCACAAGCCGCGAGACTTTGTCAGGTTGAGCTTGGATCCAGAACCAAGCTCATACCTTGTGTAGGTGTCAAAAACAGCCCTAATGGAGGCATCGGAGGACAAGATGAGCGATGTGTCATCCGCGTACTGGGAAATTGGAGAGAGCGGTGAGGGCAGTCCAGGCAGCAAAGGTCCAGTAATGGCGGGATTTGCTCGAATATTGGCGGCCAAGACCTCAGCGACCATAACATACAGCAAAGGTGCGAGGGGGCAGCCTTGACGCACCCCCCGTGTGAGACTGAAAAAGTTTGAGACATGACCGTTAACAATGACAGCACTCTGAACAGCATTATAGAAAAGGCGGATCCAGCGCAGAAAGGAGGTTTGGAAACCCATTCTGCAGAGGGTGGCATGCAGAAAGGACCAATCAACGCGATCAAACGCTTTTTCTTGGTCGAGCGAGAGGATGGCACAAGGAGACCCGGATTGCGTGGCGTAATGGACCATGTCTCGGAGATAAGCGACGTTCTCACCAATATAACGACCGGGGACACCACAGGTTTGATCCTCAGCCACCACGGCATGAATAACCTTCAGGAGACGCCCAGCGATGACGCGGGCAGCGAGCTTGTAGTCCACACTAAGGAGGGAAATTGGCCGCCAGTTACGAGGGTTCAGCCGGTCACCCGTCTTAAAGATGAGAGAAATGATGCCTCGACGCTGAGAGAGGCTGAGAGTGCCAGCCTCATAACATGAGTTCAGGACGAGCACGAGGTCCTGTCCGAGCACCGGCCAGAATTTGACATAAAACTCCATAGGGAGGCCATCCAAGCCCGGGGTCTTGCCTCGAGCCATCCCACATAAAGCAGTATAACACTCCTCCGACTGGAGAGGACCATCACACTGTTGAGCCTGGTCGGCGGACAAGGTGGAGGTGAGGGCGTCGAGCAGGGAAAGAGCCACGTCCCCGTCAGTAGGCTCGGCACTAAACAAGTTAGAATAAAAGGAAGCAAAAGCCTGGCATAGGTCCTTTGAACTCGAGACCACTGTGCCATCATCGCATCGAAGTGCTGAAATAAGTCGGTCGGCGGCACGCTTCTTTTCCAGACGGAAGAAAAAGGCCGAGGAGGTTTCACCTTCCTCAACCCATTGGCCCGAGCACGGACTTGGGCTCCCCGAGCTGCCTCGAGGTCTAGGGCAGCAAGGGCAGACAGGGTAGAATGGTACGGCTCAACACAGGAGGTGAAACCGGCATCAACACGGTTCTTAAGATGCCCAGCTAGTCGGCCAAGGAGGTCTCGACACTGCGATGTTTTCTTTCGAGCGCTCAGCGCAATATTTAATTGTGAGGCCTTTGATTTGGCTCTTGCCCTTATCCCACCACTTAGCTAGTGACGGGAAGGACAGCATGGACTGCCTCCAAACGGACCAAAAATTAGTGATATGCTGGATATAGTCCTCATCATTGAGGACAGAAATGTTGAGCTTCCAGAAACTGTCCCAGGAGCAGCAATGTCTGGGACACTACAAGAAAGCACCACACCACAGTGATCCGAAAACGGACAAGGAATAATATCGCAAGTCAAGACTGATGGTAACAGGAGTACGGGGCACCAATGAGATCAATACGGGAGGCCATAAGGCCGTCTGAGCGAGTCCAAGAGAAGGCAGAATCGGAAGGATGCAGGTGCCTCCAAATGTCCAGACAACAGCAGGAGTCAAAAAGACGTTTTAAGGTAGCAGTACTTTCGCGGGAAGTGTCAGAGACATTGGAGCCCCGACGATCGAGGGCGCGGTCGAACACAGTGTTAAAGTCCCCGGCAAGGAAGGTCGGATAGGTGGGATCAACCCAAGACGAGACGTCGTCCAGGAAGTCGTCACGGGCTGGGTTGCGATTGGGGGCGTAGAGACAGCAGATACGAAACGGGTGCCCAGAATGGGTAAAGTGGCAAAAAACAACACGCCCAGCGGTGTCACACCAAGAGCTCGTAAGGGTGACCGTGGGGCGGAATAAAATGATGCAACCACAAGAGTGTGCAGAGCCAACAGAAGCAACTGCATTAAAACCAGATGAACGAAACCAGACTGACATTCACTGTCTGAAGAGCAGTGGGCCCTCTTGTAGGCAGACAATGTCAGGGACCTGAGGAAAGGAACGTAACCAGTGCAGAACACCAGCGCGCTTGGACGAGTCCCTGAGACCATTGGTGTTTAAGGAGAGGATAGAGAGAGCCATAACTGAGAAGAAAGAGAGAGACAGCACAACTAGGAGCGACGGCTCCGAACCGGGGCAGGGGGAGCCAAGGAGGGAAGGCCAGAATGAACAGCCCTCCCAGACTCCCTGCCCTTTCCAGACTTCGAGCGGCCGGGGACCGCAGAACCAGGAAGAGGTTTCTTCGCTTTCTTCTTAGACTTGACCTGATCATCAGAGGAAGCCTCAACATCCGAAAGTCCACGCTTAGTGACTGGTGAATCAGTCAGCTCGACCTCGTTAACCATTACGGGAGACAGAGATAGAACCTGTGGGGTATTTACAGGGGTTACATTGATGCCCGTTAAAGGGTCATCGTCACTAAATATACTTTGACTGTATTCAGTCTCATTAACTAGTTCATTATCATTCGTATCCATTTCTTTTCCATTATTACTATTATCCATTTCCATTTCTTTTCCATTAACTACAGCATTATTTGTCATTTCTTTTCCAGTAACTACATTATTACTATTATCCATTTCCATTTCTTTTCCATTAACTATAGTAGTATTGTCCATTACACCAACTACGTTACTACTAGTGTTAACATTGTATTACTCTGTGGCGCAGCCAAACCATCAGACGCAGCGGCGGGGGAGGCAGCCACCTGCACGCGCGTCGAGGACCCACCATTACCGTTTTAGGGAGGGCCGCACCCTCCTTAACATTTACTGGTGGCAGGAGAGGCCATGGGTGGAGTACCAGGGGGGATAACTCATTGTCCCTGAGGTCGGTGTGGGAACCCCAACTTGAAATACCAGGTTGCGTGGGGGCAGGAGGACGAAGGGTTACCCCCTCGTCCCCAGAGTCCTCATGGTCAGAGCTTGCAGGAGAAGTGGGAAGGTCCTCAGGACCAGAACTGACATCCAGGAGGGGAGGCAGCGACTCCGGGGGAGTGGCACCAACAACAAGTGAAGCGGACGGATGGGCGGGGGTCGCAGGCGAAGATGGTGGGTTCCCCCAGGCATTGGGGGGGTTGGGCAATCCCTGGCCATGTGACCAGGCTCCCGACACCTGCGGCACTTCCCGCGCAAGTCACAGTTTTTGGTGAGGTGTTCCCCACGACAGATATCACATTCGGCCGGCTGACCCACATACCACACCTTACATTTATATCCAGCAATGTCCAGATTACGAGGGATCCGGCCAGAACGAACCATTTTGATGATACGGGCTCCAGTGCAGATTGCAGGGTCACCCGGGTAATGCTGGTGCCTTATCGTCTCCACCTTCCCGTACGAGGAAAAGTAGGGCCGGAGGCGATCATCACTCTCCTCAAAGGGATAGTGATACAACATAACATTTTGAGCTCGAGGCCCAGCATACATGACTTTGCACTTAGCACCAGCTAAAGTGACAAAATCATAACCTTCAACAATATTTTTACATTTTGGGTCAGCGAAAGTAATCTGAACCAGTTTTACGGGAACAAACTGAATACTGTCAATCACAAAGGGGGTGAACTTTCCCTTGATGGCTGTAACAAGTTCCGCCCTGGGAACAGAGGTTGGAACATCGGAAAGGTCGAGGACTACTGTCCTCTTAAAGGCCGCAAGAGGCATGATGAAAAGGGAAAAAGAGAAAAAACAGTCCCCCCGGAAAGCAAAGCTCCCAGGAAGGGAACAGAAAGACTGGCTACCCTGGGTTATGGCAGGACGCCAAGCATAAGTCCCCAGGAGGGTCACCAGTAAAACTCAGGAATCAAAAATCTTACCACAAATCCCAAAAACGCTTGTCCCCACACTCCAATTCCAATACGGAACTTACGCGTACCACAAGGAAAGGCACGAACCTGGCAGATAATAAAAACCCGCGTCAGGTAAGTATGCCTTTTCAACCTCTCCGGAACCGCAAAAACGCAACTTGTCTGCGCATACCATGTGGTAATGGGGGTCACGTGCTCCTCGTCCTGTCGTGTCGTGCTGTCCACTCGCTGCTATGCTACCTAGAAAAGAGAAGAGAAATGTGAAGGTTGGTTGCTTGGTCATTTGTTCTGCTTTCACTTGATTATTTCTTCCCCAGAGGGAAGTGGGCCACGCTCGGAGGTAGTGCTATACCGAGGCAACCCGTGGCCGGGACGAGGCAAGCCTCTTTTCCACGGCCCAGTTCCAAAAATCAGTTTAATATATGAGCTGCTCGATGAGCAGCGTATCAGATATTAAGCTGATAAGAACAGATACTACACTTGATCTTAGCCAAAAGGCCGAGAAGCGATGCCCGTAAATGCTCACAGCGGACAAGGTGCTCCCAGTCTCATGGCCACGAGATATGGTGGTCCGATTACAATCCGTGCCAAGGAAGGAATGCCCAAAGCCAACCTGAAAGCGAGGCGCACACAACGATCGCCCTTGTACAGTGGGCAGCAGGACCAGCATTGCATGGCACTTGCGTTGACGGCAAGAGGACAAATGCACATTGTGCTTGCTCTGACCTCGTTTTTATTTTCCCTTATAACAAAGTTAATTTTCACGGCGAATTACTTGTCTACGACCATACCACAGGGAAAACACCGGTTCTCGTCCGATCACCGAAGTTAAGCCCTGTCGGGCGGGGTTAGTACTTGGATGGGAGACCGCCTGGGAATACCCCGTGTTGTAGGCTTCCCTTTTTCCTTCTGTACACTTGATTATCTCAAAAAATCTCAGTTTCCTTTAATGAAAGAACATTCCAAACCAGGTTTTTTGAACACAACATGCCAACGATATGTCAAAGATGAGACATACAACAAAAACAAAATAGTTCACACGAGAAAGTGGAACTTGTATTCCCAAGGGAGCGCGTGCGCGCGAGATCTTATCAATCCAACGTTTATGACATGAAACGTATCTTTTCGTGTGAGCAAAGAACAGGATACGACAAGTAAAAAATGCATGCACTGTTATGCATTAGATGGAAGTTAACCTAGCCCGGATGATATGCATACAACGAAGGCTACAACACTACAACATTGATCCTGCGAAAACGTGACTTACGTGACGTAGCGCACTTCAAAGTCTTACTGTTCCCTGCTCAACACGGACAGTACGTATTCAAAGGGCCGATAAGACACTATCCTGACCATGAAAGATTTACTTTTTATGATAACAATCCAATTAACTGATAACATAGAGAAACCACAAAGTGTTGGCCACAGAAATGTAACGCCAACTGATCTGGCGGGTCCTCAGTTACTCAATGCAAAACGGGCTCTCCAGAACGCAACATAACACAACGCAAAAGAAATCTATCGCGATGGAGCAGTACAAACACACATCCACTTACGTTTTCGAAACGATGCACGAGGATAAGAGCTCGACCCGCTGGCATTTTCTTGTCTCACTCGTCTATCGATGGAAATCGATGCGGCTGAAATAAACACGTCCTCTCGCTCTCTCTACGGCCAAGAATGAAAGAAATAAAATCACAGTTTTGCAGTGCACCAAGTACGGAACATTCACCTACAATTTCAGCAGTGGAATTCACAAATACAACTCACCTTCCTTAGTCCTTACACCGCCACCGCATCTCCTTCCCTGCCCTGCCTGAAACGTTACCAACAAACCTTCCCATTAGCCAACTTTGCCACCGGGGTTTGGTGCGGGGACTAGCGCGAACGCAGGTCCCCACTACCAGAAATTATACGCTCGAGTTACCCACATTTGGGGTAATCGCAAGGGTCAACCCAATCGAAGTGCAATGAAAGAGCCTCACCTTGAGAGGACTGCCTCCCTGATCACAGTGCCTCCCGCGTCAGGTAAGTATGCCTTTTCAACCTCTCCGGAACCGCAAAACGCAACTTGTCTGCGCATACCATGTGGTAATGGGGGTCACGTGCTCCTCGTCCTGTCGTGTCGTGCTGTCCACTCGCTGCTATGCTACCTAGAAAAGAGAAGAGAATGTGAAGGTTGGTTGCTTGGTCATTTGTTCTGCTTTCACTTGATTATTTCTTCCCCAGAGGGAAGTGGGCCACGCTCGGAGGTAGTGCTATACCGAGGCAACCCGTGGCCGGGACGAGGCAAGCCTCTTTTCCACGGCCCAGTTCCAAAAATCAGTTTAATATATGAGCTGCTCGATGAGCAGCGGTGAATGGCAGACCAAAGGTCACCAGTCGACAGACTCATCCAACGCCTGAGGCATTGGTCACCAGTATTAGGCGACAGAGGCGAAATAAAACTAAGCAAATCAGGTGGTACAGAGGGTGAATTAAGCAGGTGGCCCGAAGCGAAAAACGAGCTTGTTGGAAACATAGAGGCGATGACTCCATCCGCCCCCCACTGGCGGGCAAAATAACGTCGACGTCTCCGGGTTGAAAAACGCTTGAAGAGCAAGGGGAGGTGGAACTTGACACGGGCCTTTGCTCCCTCAATGACGGCGAGGGCCCCAGGTTGACAGAACGAAAGCGGTAGTCATTGCGGGCCAGCCAGATGTGAAACTTACAGGCACACAACAGGTAACTGAAGACTTTGGGCACTGCGTGAAGCTCAGTGGAATTGAAACCAAAAAGTAAATGGCGACGCTCAAGCACAGGACACATAGGCGAGAAATGAAAAAGGAGGGACTGTAGCCAACCAACAACACTTTGAGCAAGGGGACACACAAAGAGCAAATGCGACAGTGACTCGACGACAGGACCACAAAAACAAGCGGAGGAGACAGATAAACCAAAAGAGAGAAGACGCTCAGCAGTGTAAATCACACCATGAGCTACCTTCCAGGAGAAATCAACAACAAAGCGGTCAAAATCAAAGAAGTGGAACTGGCGCCACGTATCATACCAGTAAAGGTCCCCAAAGGAGGGAAAGAACTTAACTACACAGTGCGGTGTGACAGAGGAACAGGATAAAAGAAACTGGTAACCGACTTTGGCAGAGAAAAAAAGCCACGGAGGCGACAACGTGAGGGTCAGAGGATGCGAAAACCAAAGTTCCCCGGGAGGGGGAAAAAGAGCCACCAAGCGACTCCCAGGCCAAAAGCAAAGAGGAGTAAAATGGCGGTAACAGGGACCTGTCGAAGGCAGCGGGACGGGAGAAAACATCAAGAGAGGAGGCAGCAAAACACGATTGAAACCAGTACGACACAAAGGAGGACCAGCTTGACGAGGACAAAGTAGACCGTTTGACCCACTGACCCAGAAGCGACCAAACCTTGAGCTTAATGTCCACCACCGAGAAACCTCCCAGCGATGTGGGCTGAACGACCACAGCACGTGCAACGAGCTCCCGCTTGGTTTTCCAGAAGAATGAGAAAACAAGGGAGTTAAGTTCTTTAAGTACCCAGGGGGGCATGTGGACCAGGGATGCCACATACCAAACCCTGGCGAGGGCCAGGCAATTGATGACCAAAGCCTTGCCATGAAAAGACAAGGAGCGCTGACGCCAGGAGGAGAGGACGCGTTCCACAGCCTCTATCCGAGGCCGCCAATTAGTTCATCAATGTCATGCGGGCCAATGAAGACTCCGAGGATTTTAAGCTTAGAAGATGTCCAGTCGAGAGGGACAGGGGGGTCAGTTCGGCCAGCCCAAGACCCCAGCCACAAGCCGCGAGACTTTGTCAGGTTGAGCTTGGATCCAGAACCAAGCTCATACCTTGTGTAGGTGTCAAAAACAGCCCTAATGGAGGCATCGGAGGACAAGATGAGCGATGTGTCATCCGCGTACTGGGAAATTGGAGAGAGCGGTGAGGGCAGTCCAGGCAGCAAAGGTCCAGTAATGGCGGGATTTGCTCGAATATTGGCGGCCAAGACCTCAGCGACCATAACATACAGCAAAGGTGCGAGGGGGCAGCCTTGACGCACCCCCCGTGTGAGACTGAAAAAGTTTGAGACATGACCGTTAACAATGACAGCACTCTGAACAGCATTATAGAAAAGGCGGATCCAGCGCAGAAAGGAGGTTTGGAAACCCATTCTGCAGAGGGTGGCATGCAGAAAGGACCAATCAACGCGATCAAACGCTTTTTCTTGGTCGAGCGAGAGGATGGCACAAGGAGACCCGGATTGCGTGGCGTAATGGACCATGTCTCGGAGATAAGCGACGTTCTCACCAATATAACGACCGGGGACACCACAGGTTTGATCCTCAGCCACCACGGCATGAATAACCTTCAGGAGACGCCCAGCGATGACGCGGGCAGCGAGCTTGTAGTCCACACTAAGGAGGGAAATTGGCCGCCAGTTACGAGGGTTCAGCCGGTCACCCGTCTTAAAGATGAGAGAAATGATGCCTCGACGCTGAGAGAGGCTGAGAGTGCCAGCCTCATAACATGAGTTCAGGACGAGCACGAGGTCCTGTCCGAGCACCGGCCAGAATTTGACATAAAACTCCATAGGGAGGCCATCCAAGCCCGGGGTCTTGCCTCGAGCCATCCCACATAAAGCAGTATAACACTCCTCCGACTGGAGAGGACCATCACACTGTTGAGCCTGGTCGGCGGACAAGGTGGAGGTGAGGGCGTCGAGCAGGGAAAGAGCCACGTCCCCGTCAGTAGGCTCGGCACTAAACAAGTTAGAATAAAAGGAAGCAAAAGCCTGGCATAGGTCCTTTGAACTCGAGACCACTGTGCCATCATCGCATCGAAGTGCTGAAATAAGTCGGTCGGCGGCACGCTTCTTTTCCAGACGGAAGAAAAAGGCCGAGGAGGTTTCACCTTCCTCAACCCATTGGCCCGAGCACGGACTTGGGCTCCCCGAGCTGCCTCGAGGTCTAGGGCAGCAAGGGCAGACAGGGTAGAATGGTACGGCTCAACACAGGAGGTGAAACCGGCATCAACACGGTTCTTAAGATGCCCAGCTAGTCGGCCAAGGAGGTCTCGACACTGCGATGTTTTCTTTCGAGCGCTCAGCGCAATATTTAATTGTGAGGCCTTTGATTTGGCTCTTGCCCTTATCCCACCACTTAGCTAGTGACGGGAAGGACAGCATGGACTGCCTCCAAACGGACCAAAAATTAGTGATATGCTGGATATAGTCCTCATCATTGAGGACAGAAATGTTGAGCTTCCAGAAACTGTCCCAGGAGCAGCAATGTCTGGGACACTACAAGAAAGCACCACACCACAGTGATCCGAAAACGGACAAGGAATAATATCGCAAGTCAAGACTGATGGTAACAGGAGTACGGGGCACCAATGAGATCAATACGGGAGGCCATAAGGCCGTCTGAGCGAGTCCAAGAGAAGGCAGAATCGGAAGGATGCAGGTGCCTCCAAATGTCCAGACAACAGCAGGAGTCAAAAAGACGTTTTAAGGTAGCAGTACTTTCGCGGGAAGTGTCAGAGACATTGGAGCCCCGACGATCGAGGGCGCGGTCGAACACAGTGTTAAAGTCCCCGGCAAGGAAGGTCGGATAGGTGGGATCAACCCAAGACGAGACGTCGTCCAGGAAGTCGTCACGGGCTGGGTTGCGATTGGGGGCGTAGAGACAGCAGATACGAAACGGGTGCCCAGAATGGGTAAAGTGGCAAAAAACAACACGCCCAGCGGTGTCACACCAAGAGCTCGTAAGGGTGACCGTGGGGCGGAATAAAATGATGCAACCACAAGAGTGTGCAGAGCCAACAGAAGCAACTGCATTAAAACCAGATGAACGAAACCAGACTGACATTCACTGTCTGAAGAGCAGTGGGCCCTCTTGTAGGCAGACAATGTCAGGGACCTGAGGAAAGGAACGTAACCAGTGCAGAACACCAGCGCGCTTGGACGAGTCCCTGAGACCATTGGTGTTTAAGGAGAGGATAGAGAGAGCCATAACTGAGAAGAAAGAGAGAGACAGCACAACTAGGAGCGACGGCTCCGAACCGGGGCAGGGGGAGCCAAGGAGGGAAGGCCAGAATGAACAGCCCTCCCAGACTCCCTGCCCTTTCCAGACTTCGAGCGGCCGGGGACCGCAGAACCAGGAAGAGGTTTCTTCGCTTTCTTCTTAGACTTGACCTGATCATCAGAGGAAGCCTCAACATCCGAAAGTCCACGCTTAGTGACTGGTGAATCAGTCAGCTCGACCTCGTTAACCATTACGGGAGACAGAGATAGAACCTGTGGGGTATTTACAGGGGTTACATTGATGCCCGTTAAAGGGTCATCGTCACTAAATATACTTTGACTGTATTCAGTCTCATTAACTAGTTCATTATCATTCGTATCCATTTCTTTTCCATTATTACTATTATCCATTTCCATTTCTTTTCCATTAACTACAGCATTATTTGTCATTTCTTTTCCAGTAACTACATTATTACTATTATCCATTTCCATTTCTTTTCCATTAACTATAGTAGTATTGTCCATTACACCAACTACGTTACTACTAGTGTTAACATTGTATTACTCTGTGGCGCAGCCAAACCATCAGACGCAGCGGCGGGGGAGGCAGCCACCTGCACGCGCGTCGAGGACCCACCATTACCGTTTTAGGGAGGGCCGCACCCTCCTTAACATTTACTGGTGGCAGGAGAGGCCATGGGTGGAGTACCAGGGGGGATAACTCATTGTCCCTGAGGTCGGTGTGGGAACCCCAACTTGAAATACCAGGTTGCGTGGGGGCAGGAGGACGAAGGGTTACCCCCTCGTCCCCAGAGTCCTCATGGTCAGAGCTTGCAGGAGAAGTGGGAAGGTCCTCAGGACCAGAACTGACATCCAGGAGGGGAGGCAGCGACTCCGGGGGAGTGGCACCAACAACAAGTGAAGCGGACGGATGGGCGGGGGTCGCAGGCGAAGATGGTGGGTTCCCCCAGGCATTGGGGGGGTTGGGCAATCCCTGGCCATGTGACCAGGCTCCCGACACCTGCGGCACTTCCCGCGCAAGTCACAGTTTTTGGTGAGGTGTTCCCCACGACAGATATCACATTCGGCCGGCTGACCCACATACCACACCTTACATTTATATCCAGCAATGTCCAGATTACGAGGGATCCGGCCAGAACGAACCATTTTGATGATACGGGCTCCAGTGCAGATTGCAGGGTCACCCGGGTAATGCTGGTGCCTTATCGTCTCCACCTTCCCGTACGAGGAAAAGTAGGGCCGGAGGCGATCATCACTCTCCTCAAAGGGATAGTGATACAACATAACATTTTGAGCTCGAGGCCCAGCATACATGACTTTGCACTTAGCACCAGCTAAAGTGACAAAATCATAACCTTCAACAATATTTTTACATTTTGGGTCAGCGAAAGTAATCTGAACCAGTTTTACGGGAACAAACTGAATACTGTCAATCACAAAGGGGGTGAACTTTCCCTTGATGGCTGTAACAAGTTCCGCCCTGGGAACAGAGGTTGGAACATCGGAAAGGTCGAGGACTACTGTCCTCTTAAAGGCCGCAAGAGGCATGATGAAAAGGGAAAAAGAGAAAAAACAGTCCCCCCGGAAAGCAAAGCTCCCAGGAAGGGAACAGAAAGACTGGCTACCCTGGGTTATGGCAGGACGCCAAGCATAAGTCCCCAGGAGGGTCACCAGTAAAACTCAGGAATCAAAAATCTTACCACAAATCCCAAAAACGCTTGTCCCCACACTCCAATTCCAATACGGAACTTACGCGTACCACAAGGAAAGGCACGAACCTGGCAGATAATAAAAACCCGCGTCAGGTAAGTATGCCTTTTCAACCTCTCCGGAACCGCAAAAACGCAACTTGTCTGCGCATACCATGTGGTAATGGGGGTCACGTGCTCCTCGTCCTGTCGTGTCGTGCTGTCCACTCGCTGCTATGCTACCTAGAAAAGAGAAGAGAAATGTGAAGGTTGGTTGCTTGGTCATTTGTTCTGCTTTCACTTGATTATTTCTTCCCCAGAGGGAAGTGGGCCACGCTCGGAGGTAGTGCTATACCGAGGCAACCCGTGGCCGGGACGAGGCAAGCCTCTTTTCCACGGCCCAGTTCCAAAAATCAGTTTAATATATGAGCTGCTCGATGAGCAGCGTATCAGATATTAAGCTGATAAGAACAGATACTACACTTGATCTTAGCCAAAAGGCCGAGAAGCGATGCCCGTAAATGCTCACAGCGGACAAGGTGCTCCCAGTCTCATGGCCACGAGATATGGTGGTCCGATTACAATCCGTGCCAAGGAAGGAATGCCCAAAGCCAACCTGAAAGCGAGGCGCACACAACGATCGCCCTTGTACAGTGGGCAGCAGGACCAGCATTGCATGGCACTTGCGTTGACGGCAAGAGGACAAATGCACATTGTGCTTGCTCTGACCTCGTTTTTATTTTCCCTTATAACAAAGTTAATTTTCACGGCGAATTACTTGTCTACGACCATACCACAGGGAAAACACCGGTTCTCGTCCGATCACCGAAGTTAAGCCCTGTCGGGCGGGGTTAGTACTTGGATGGGAGACCGCCTGGGAATACCCCGTGTTGTAGGCTTCCCTTTTTCCTTCTGTACACTTGATTATCTCAAAAAATCTCAGTTTCCTTTAATGAAAGAACATTCCAAACCAGGTTTTTTGAACACAACATGCCAACGATATGTCAAAGATGAGACATACAACAAAAACAAAATAGTTCACACGAGAAAGTGGAACTTGTATTCCCAAGGGAGCGCGTGCGCGCGAGATCTTATCAATCCAACGTTTATGACATGAAACGTATCTTTTCGTGTGAGCAAAGAACAGGATACGACAAGTAAAAAATGCATGCACTGTTATGCATTAGATGGAAGTTAACCTAGCCCGGATGATATGCATACAACGAAGGCTACAACACTACAACATTGATCCTGCGAAAACGTGACTTACGTGACGTAGCGCACTTCAAAGTCTTACTGTTCCCTGCTCAACACGGACAGTACGTATTCAAAGGGCCGATAAGACACTATCCTGACCATGAAAGATTTACTTTTTATGATAACAATCCAATTAACTGATAACATAGAGAAACCACAAAGTGTTGGCCACAGAAATGTAACGCCAACTGATCTGGCGGGTCCTCAGTTACTCAATGCAAAACGGGCTCTCCAGAACGCAACATAACACAACGCAAAAGAAATCTATCGCGATGGAGCAGTACAAACACACATCCACTTACGTTTTCGAAACGATGCACGAGGATAAGAGCTCGACCCGCTGGCATTTTCTTGTCTCACTCGTCTATCGATGGAAATCGATGCGGCTGAAATAAACACGTCCTCTCGCTCTCTCTACGGCCAAGAATGAAAGAAATAAAATCACAGTTTTGCAGTGCACCAAGTACGGAACATTCACCTACAATTTCAGCAGTGGAATTCACAAATACAACTCACCTTCCTTAGTCCTTACACCGCCACCGCATCTCCTTCCCTGCCCTGCCTGAAACGTTACCAACAAACCTTCCCATTAGCCAACTTTGCCACCGGGGTTTGGTGCGGGGACTAGCGCGAACGCAGGTCCCCACTACCAGAAATTATACGCTCGAGTTACCCACATTTGGGGTAATCGCAA
Organism: Montipora foliosa; assembly: GCF_036669935.1. Lineage (NCBI taxonomy): Eukaryota > Metazoa > Cnidaria > Anthozoa > Scleractinia > Acroporidae > Montipora > Montipora foliosa. The sequence goes on along the minus strand of NW_027179667.1, from coordinate 51,532 downwards.
GGGTCAACCCAATCGAAGTGCAATGAAAGAGCCTCACCTTGAGAGGACTGCCTCCCTGATCACAGTGCCTCCCGCGTCAGGTAAGTATGCCTTTTCAACCTCTCCGGAACCGCAAAACGCAACTTGTCTGCGCATACCATGTGGTAATGGGGGTCACGTGCTCCTCGTCCTGTCGTGTCGTGCTGTCCACTCGCTGCTATGCTACCTAGAAAAGAGAAGAGAATGTGAAGGTTGGTTGCTTGGTCATTTGTTCTGCTTTCACTTGATTATTTCTTCCCCAGAGGGAAGTGGGCCACGCTCGGAGGTAGTGCTATACCGAGGCAACCCGTGGCCGGGACGAGGCAAGCCTCTTTTCCACGGCCCAGTTCCAAAAATCAGTTTAATATATGAGCTGCTCGATGAGCAGCGGTGAATGGCAGACCAAAGGTCACCAGTCGACAGACTCATCCAACGCCTGAGGCATTGGTCACCAGTATTAGGCGACAGAGGCGAAATAAAACTAAGCAAATCAGGTGGTACAGAGGGTGAATTAAGCAGGTGGCCCGAAGCGAAAAACGAGCTTGTTGGAAACATAGAGGCGATGACTCCATCCGCCCCCCACTGGCGGGCAAAATAACGTCGACGTCTCCGGGTTGAAAAACGCTTGAAGAGCAAGGGGAGGTGGAACTTGACACGGGCCTTTGCTCCCTCAATGACGGCGAGGGCCCCAGGTTGACAGAACGAAAGCGGTAGTCATTGCGGGCCAGCCAGATGTGAAACTTACAGGCACACAACAGGTAACTGAAGACTTTGGGCACTGCGTGAAGCTCAGTGGAATTGAAACCAAAAAGTAAATGGCGACGCTCAAGCACAGGACACATAGGCGAGAAATGAAAAAGGAGGGACTGTAGCCAACCAACAACACTTTGAGCAAGGGGACACACAAAGAGCAAATGCGACAGTGACTCGACGACAGGACCACAAAAACAAGCGGAGGAGACAGATAAACCAAAAGAGAGAAGACGCTCAGCAGTGTAAATCACACCATGAGCTACCTTCCAGGAGAAATCAACAACAAAGCGGTCAAAATCAAAGAAGTGGAACTGGCGCCACGTATCATACCAGTAAAGGTCCCCAAAGGAGGGAAAGAACTTAACTACACAGTGCGGTGTGACAGAGGAACAGGATAAAAGAAACTGGTAACCGACTTTGGCAGAGAAAAAAAGCCACGGAGGCGACAACGTGAGGGTCAGAGGATGCGAAAACCAAAGTTCCCCGGGAGGGGGAAAAAGAGCCACCAAGCGACTCCCAGGCCAAAAGCAAAGAGGAGTAAAATGGCGGTAACAGGGACCTGTCGAAGGCAGCGGGACGGGAGAAAACATCAAGAGAGGAGGCAGCAAAACACGATTGAAACCAGTACGACACAAAGGAGGACCAGCTTGACGAGGACAAAGTAGACCGTTTGACCCACTGACCCAGAAGCGACCAAACCTTGAGCTTAATGTCCACCACCGAGAAACCTCCCAGCGATGTGGGCTGAACGACCACAGCACGTGCAACGAGCTCCCGCTTGGTTTTCCAGAAGAATGAGAAAACAAGGGAGTTAAGTTCTTTAAGTACCCAGGGGGGCATGTGGACCAGGGATGCCACATACCAAACCCTGGCGAGGGCCAGGCAATTGATGACCAAAGCCTTGCCATGAAAAGACAAGGAGCGCTGACGCCAGGAGGAGAGGACGCGTTCCACAGCCTCTATCCGAGGCCGCCAATTAGTTCATCAATGTCATGCGGGCCAATGAAGACTCCGAGGATTTTAAGCTTAGAAGATGTCCAGTCGAGAGGGACAGGGGGGTCAGTTCGGCCAGCCCAAGACCCCAGCCACAAGCCGCGAGACTTTGTCAGGTTGAGCTTGGATCCAGAACCAAGCTCATACCTTGTGTAGGTGTCAAAAACAGCCCTAATGGAGGCATCGGAGGACAAGATGAGCGATGTGTCATCCGCGTACTGGGAAATTGGAGAGAGCGGTGAGGGCAGTCCAGGCAGCAAAGGTCCAGTAATGGCGGGATTTGCTCGAATATTGGCGGCCAAGACCTCAGCGACCATAACATACAGCAAAGGTGCGAGGGGGCAGCCTTGACGCACCCCCCGTGTGAGACTGAAAAAGTTTGAGACATGACCGTTAACAATGACAGCACTCTGAACAGCATTATAGAAAAGGCGGATCCAGCGCAGAAAGGAGGTTTGGAAACCCATTCTGCAGAGGGTGGCATGCAGAAAGGACCAATCAACGCGATCAAACGCTTTTTCTTGGTCGAGCGAGAGGATGGCACAAGGAGACCCGGATTGCGTGGCGTAATGGACCATGTCTCGGAGATAAGCGACGTTCTCACCAATATAACGACCGGGGACACCACAGGTTTGATCCTCAGCCACCACGGCATGAATAACCTTCAGGAGACGCCCAGCGATGACGCGGGCAGCGAGCTTGTAGTCCACACTAAGGAGGGAAATTGGCCGCCAGTTACGAGGGTTCAGCCGGTCACCCGTCTTAAAGATGAGAGAAATGATGCCTCGACGCTGAGAGAGGCTGAGAGTGCCAGCCTCATAACATGAGTTCAGGACGAGCACGAGGTCCTGTCCGAGCACCGGCCAGAATTTGACATAAAACTCCATAGGGAGGCCATCCAAGCCCGGGGTCTTGCCTCGAGCCATCCCACATAAAGCAGTATAACACTCCTCCGACTGGAGAGGACCATCACACTGTTGAGCCTGGTCGGCGGACAAGGTGGAGGTGAGGGCGTCGAGCAGGGAAAGAGCCACGTCCCCGTCAGTAGGCTCGGCACTAAACAAGTTAGAATAAAAGGAAGCAAAAGCCTGGCATAGGTCCTTTGAACTCGAGACCACTGTGCCATCATCGCATCGAAGTGCTGAAATAAGTCGGTCGGCGGCACGCTTCTTTTCCAGACGGAAGAAAAAGGCCGAGGAGGTTTCACCTTCCTCAACCCATTGGCCCGAGCACGGACTTGGGCTCCCCGAGCTGCCTCGAGGTCTAGGGCAGCAAGGGCAGACAGGGTAGAATGGTACGGCTCAACACAGGAGGTGAAACCGGCATCAACACGGTTCTTAAGATGCCCAGCTAGTCGGCCAAGGAGGTCTCGACACTGCGATGTTTTCTTTCGAGCGCTCAGCGCAATATTTAATTGTGAGGCCTTTGATTTGGCTCTTGCCCTTATCCCACCACTTAGCTAGTGACGGGAAGGACAGCATGGACTGCCTCCAAACGGACCAAAAATTAGTGATATGCTGGATATAGTCCTCATCATTGAGGACAGAAATGTTGAGCTTCCAGAAACTGTCCCAGGAGCAGCAATGTCTGGGACACTACAAGAAAGCACCACACCACAGTGATCCGAAAACGGACAAGGAATAATATCGCAAGTCAAGACTGATGGTAACAGGAGTACGGGGCACCAATGAGATCAATACGGGAGGCCATAAGGCCGTCTGAGCGAGTCCAAGAGAAGGCAGAATCGGAAGGATGCAGGTGCCTCCAAATGTCCAGACAACAGCAGGAGTCAAAAAGACGTTTTAAGGTAGCAGTACTTTCGCGGGAAGTGTCAGAGACATTGGAGCCCCGACGATCGAGGGCGCGGTCGAACACAGTGTTAAAGTCCCCGGCAAGGAAGGTCGGATAGGTGGGATCAACCCAAGACGAGACGTCGTCCAGGAAGTCGTCACGGGCTGGGTTGCGATTGGGGGCGTAGAGACAGCAGATACGAAACGGGTGCCCAGAATGGGTAAAGTGGCAAAAAACAACACGCCCAGCGGTGTCACACCAAGAGCTCGTAAGGGTGACCGTGGGGCGGAATAAAATGATGCAACCACAAGAGTGTGCAGAGCCAACAGAAGCAACTGCATTAAAACCAGATGAACGAAACCAGACTGACATTCACTGTCTGAAGAGCAGTGGGCCCTCTTGTAGGCAGACAATGTCAGGGACCTGAGGAAAGGAACGTAACCAGTGCAGAACACCAGCGCGCTTGGACGAGTCCCTGAGACCATTGGTGTTTAAGGAGAGGATAGAGAGAGCCATAACTGAGAAGAAAGAGAGAGACAGCACAACTAGGAGCGACGGCTCCGAACCGGGGCAGGGGGAGCCAAGGAGGGAAGGCCAGAATGAACAGCCCTCCCAGACTCCCTGCCCTTTCCAGACTTCGAGCGGCCGGGGACCGCAGAACCAGGAAGAGGTTTCTTCGCTTTCTTCTTAGACTTGACCTGATCATCAGAGGAAGCCTCAACATCCGAAAGTCCACGCTTAGTGACTGGTGAATCAGTCAGCTCGACCTCGTTAACCATTACGGGAGACAGAGATAGAACCTGTGGGGTATTTACAGGGGTTACATTGATGCCCGTTAAAGGGTCATCGTCACTAAATATACTTTGACTGTATTCAGTCTCATTAACTAGTTCATTATCATTCGTATCCATTTCTTTTCCATTATTACTATTATCCATTTCCATTTCTTTTCCATTAACTACAGCATTATTTGTCATTTCTTTTCCAGTAACTACATTATTACTATTATCCATTTCCATTTCTTTTCCATTAACTATAGTAGTATTGTCCATTACACCAACTACGTTACTACTAGTGTTAACATTGTATTACTCTGTGGCGCAGCCAAACCATCAGACGCAGCGGCGGGGGAGGCAGCCACCTGCACGCGCGTCGAGGACCCACCATTACCGTTTTAGGGAGGGCCGCACCCTCCTTAACATTTACTGGTGGCAGGAGAGGCCATGGGTGGAGTACCAGGGGGGATAACTCATTGTCCCTGAGGTCGGTGTGGGAACCCCAACTTGAAATACCAGGTTGCGTGGGGGCAGGAGGACGAAGGGTTACCCCCTCGTCCCCAGAGTCCTCATGGTCAGAGCTTGCAGGAGAAGTGGGAAGGTCCTCAGGACCAGAACTGACATCCAGGAGGGGAGGCAGCGACTCCGGGGGAGTGGCACCAACAACAAGTGAAGCGGACGGATGGGCGGGGGTCGCAGGCGAAGATGGTGGGTTCCCCCAGGCATTGGGGGGGTTGGGCAATCCCTGGCCATGTGACCAGGCTCCCGACACCTGCGGCACTTCCCGCGCAAGTCACAGTTTTTGGTGAGGTGTTCCCCACGACAGATATCACATTCGGCCGGCTGACCCACATACCACACCTTACATTTATATCCAGCAATGTCCAGATTACGAGGGATCCGGCCAGAACGAACCATTTTGATGATACGGGCTCCAGTGCAGATTGCAGGGTCACCCGGGTAATGCTGGTGCCTTATCGTCTCCACCTTCCCGTACGAGGAAAAGTAGGGCCGGAGGCGATCATCACTCTCCTCAAAGGGATAGTGATACAACATAACATTTTGAGCTCGAGGCCCAGCATACATGACTTTGCACTTAGCACCAGCTAAAGTGACAAAATCATAACCTTCAACAATATTTTTACATTTTGGGTCAGCGAAAGTAATCTGAACCAGTTTTACGGGAACAAACTGAATACTGTCAATCACAAAGGGGGTGAACTTTCCCTTGATGGCTGTAACAAGTTCCGCCCTGGGAACAGAGGTTGGAACATCGGAAAGGTCGAGGACTACTGTCCTCTTAAAGGCCGCAAGAGGCATGATGAAAAGGGAAAAAGAGAAAAAACAGTCCCCCCGGAAAGCAAAGCTCCCAGGAAGGGAACAGAAAGACTGGCTACCCTGGGTTATGGCAGGACGCCAAGCATAAGTCCCCAGGAGGGTCACCAGTAAAACTCAGGAATCAAAAATCTTACCACAAATCCCAAAAACGCTTGTCCCCACACTCCAATTCCAATACGGAACTTACGCGTACCACAAGGAAAGGCACGAACCTGGCAGATAATAAAAACCCGCGTCAGGTAAGTATGCCTTTTCAACCTCTCCGGAACCGCAAAAACGCAACTTGTCTGCGCATACCATGTGGTAATGGGGGTCACGTGCTCCTCGTCCTGTCGTGTCGTGCTGTCCACTCGCTGCTATGCTACCTAGAAAAGAGAAGAGAAATGTGAAGGTTGGTTGCTTGGTCATTTGTTCTGCTTTCACTTGATTATTTCTTCCCCAGAGGGAAGTGGGCCACGCTCGGAGGTAGTGCTATACCGAGGCAACCCGTGGCCGGGACGAGGCAAGCCTCTTTTCCACGGCCCAGTTCCAAAAATCAGTTTAATATATGAGCTGCTCGATGAGCAGCGTATCAGATATTAAGCTGATAAGAACAGATACTACACTTGATCTTAGCCAAAAGGCCGAGAAGCGATGCCCGTAAATGCTCACAGCGGACAAGGTGCTCCCAGTCTCATGGCCACGAGATATGGTGGTCCGATTACAATCCGTGCCAAGGAAGGAATGCCCAAAGCCAACCTGAAAGCGAGGCGCACACAACGATCGCCCTTGTACAGTGGGCAGCAGGACCAGCATTGCATGGCACTTGCGTTGACGGCAAGAGGACAAATGCACATTGTGCTTGCTCTGACCTCGTTTTTATTTTCCCTTATAACAAAGTTAATTTTCACGGCGAATTACTTGTCTACGACCATACCACAGGGAAAACACCGGTTCTCGTCCGATCACCGAAGTTAAGCCCTGTCGGGCGGGGTTAGTACTTGGATGGGAGACCGCCTGGGAATACCCCGTGTTGTAGGCTTCCCTTTTTCCTTCTGTACACTTGATTATCTCAAAAAATCTCAGTTTCCTTTAATGAAAGAACATTCCAAACCAGGTTTTTTGAACACAACATGCCAACGATATGTCAAAGATGAGACATACAACAAAAACAAAATAGTTCACACGAGAAAGTGGAACTTGTATTCCCAAGGGAGCGCGTGCGCGCGAGATCTTATCAATCCAACGTTTATGACATGAAACGTATCTTTTCGTGTGAGCAAAGAACAGGATACGACAAGTAAAAAATGCATGCACTGTTATGCATTAGATGGAAGTTAACCTAGCCCGGATGATATGCATACAACGAAGGCTACAACACTACAACATTGATCCTGCGAAAACGTGACTTACGTGACGTAGCGCACTTCAAAGTCTTACTGTTCCCTGCTCAACACGGACAGTACGTATTCAAAGGGCCGATAAGACACTATCCTGACCATGAAAGATTTACTTTTTATGATAACAATCCAATTAACTGATAACATAGAGAAACCACAAAGTGTTGGCCACAGAAATGTAACGCCAACTGATCTGGCGGGTCCTCAGTTACTCAATGCAAAACGGGCTCTCCAGAACGCAACATAACACAACGCAAAAGAAATCTATCGCGATGGAGCAGTACAAACACACATCCACTTACGTTTTCGAAACGATGCACGAGGATAAGAGCTCGACCCGCTGGCATTTTCTTGTCTCACTCGTCTATCGATGGAAATCGATGCGGCTGAAATAAACACGTCCTCTCGCTCTCTCTACGGCCAAGAATGAAAGAAATAAAATCACAGTTTTGCAGTGCACCAAGTACGGAACATTCACCTACAATTTCAGCAGTGGAATTCACAAATACAACTCACCTTCCTTAGTCCTTACACCGCCACCGCATCTCCTTCCCTGCCCTGCCTGAAACGTTACCAACAAACCTTCCCATTAGCCAACTTTGCCACCGGGGTTTGGTGCGGGGACTAGCGCGAACGCAGGTCCCCACTACCAGAAATTATACGCTCGAGTTACCCACATTTGGGGTAATCGCAAGGGTCAACCCAATCGAAGTGCAATGAAAGAGCCTCACCTTGAGAGGACTGCCTCCCTGATCACAGTGCCTCCCGCGTCAGGTAAGTATGCCTTTCAACCTCTCCGGAACCGCAAAACGCAACTTGTCTGCGCATACCATGTGGTAATGGGGGTCACGTGCTCCTCGTCCTGTCGTGTCGTGCTGTCCACTCGCTGCTATGCTACCTAGAAAAGAGAAGAGAATGTGAAGGTTGGTTGCTTGGTCATTTGTTCTGCTTTCACTTGATTATTTCTTCCCCAGAGGGAAGTGGGCCACGCTCGGAGGTAGTGCTATACCGAGGCAACCCGTGGCCGGGACGAGGCAAGCCTCTTTTCCACGGCCCAGTTCCAAAAATCAGTTTAATATATGAGCTGCTCGATGAGCAGCGGGTGAATGGCAGACCAAAGGTCACCAGTCGACAGACTCATCCAACGCCTGAGGCATTGGTCACCAGTATTAGGCGACAGAGGCGAAATAAAACTAAGCAAATCAGGTGGTACAGAGGGTGAATTAAGCAGGTGGCCCGAAGCGAAAAACGAGCTTGTTGGAAACATAGAGGCGATGACTCCATCCGCCCCCCACTGGCGGGCAAAATAACGTCGACGTCTCCGGGTTGAAAAACGCTTGAAGAGCAAGGGGAGGTGGAACTTGACACGGGCCTTTGCTCCCTCAATGACGGCGAGGGCCCCAGGTTGACAGAACGAAAGCGGTAGTCATTGCGGGCCAGCCAGATGTGAAACTTACAGGCACACAACAGGTAACTGAAGACTTTGGGCACTGCGTGAAGCTCAGTGGAATTGAAACCAAAAAGTAAATGGCGACGCTCAAGCACAGGACACATAGGCGAGAAATGAAAAAGGAGGGACTGTAGCCAACCAACAACACTTTGAGCAAGGGGACACACAAAGAGCAAATGCGACAGTGACTCGACGACAGGACCACAAAAACAAGCGGAGGAGACAGATAAACCAAAAGAGAGAAGACGCTCAGCAGTGTAAATCACACCATGAGCTACCTTCCAGGAGAAATCAACAACAAAGCGGTCAAAATCAAAGAAGTGGAACTGGCGCCACGTATCATACCAGTAAAGGTCCCCAAAGGAGGGAAAGAACTTAACTACACAGTGCGGTGTGACAGAGGAACAGGATAAAAGAAACTGGTAACCGACTTTGGCAGAGAAAAAAAGCCACGGAGGCGACAACGTGAGGGTCAGAGGATGCGAAAACCAAAGTTCCCCGGGAGGGGGAAAAAGAGCCACCAAGCGACTCCCAGGCCAAAAGCAAAGAGGAGTAAAATGGCGGTAACAGGGACCTGTCGAAGGCAGCGGGACGGGAGAAAACATCAAGAGAGGAGGCAGCAAAACACGATTGAAACCAGTACGACACAAAGGAGGACCAGCTTGACGAGGACAAAGTAGACCGTTTGACCCACTGACCCAGAAGCGACCAAACCTTGAGCTTAATGTCCACCACCGAGAAACCTCCCAGCGATGTGGGCTGAACGACCACAGCACGTGCAACGAGCTCCCGCTTGGTTTTCCAGAAGAATGAGAAAACAAGGGAGTTAAGTTCTTTAAGTACCCAGGGGGGCATGTGGACCAGGGATGCCACATACCAAACCCTGGCGAGGGCCAGGCAATTGATGACCAAAGCCTTGCCATGAAAAGACAAGGAGCGCTGACGCCAGGAGGAGAGGACGCGTTCCACAGCCTCTATCCGAGGCCGCCAATTAGTTCATCAATGTCATGCGGGCCAATGAAGACTCCGAGGATTTTAAGCTTAGAAGATGTCCAGTCGAGAGGGACAGGGGGGTCAGTTCGGCCAGCCCAAGACCCCAGCCACAAGCCGCGAGACTTTGTCAGGTTGAGCTTGGATCCAGAACCAAGCTCATACCTTGTGTAGGTGTCAAAAACAGCCCTAATGGAGGCATCGGAGGACAAGATGAGCGATGTGTCATCCGCGTACTGGGAAATTGGAGAGAGCGGTGAGGGCAGTCCAGGCAGCAAAGGTCCAGTAATGGCGGGATTTGCTCGAATATTGGCGGCCAAGACCTCAGCGACCATAACATACAGCAAAGGTGCGAGGGGGCAGCCTTGACGCACCCCCCGTGTGAGACTGAAAAAGTTTGAGACATGACCGTTAACAATGACAGCACTCTGAACAGCATTATAGAAAAGGCGGATCCAGCGCAGAAAGGAGGTTTGGAAACCCATTCTGCAGAGGGTGGCATGCAGAAAGGACCAATCAACGCGATCAAACGCTTTTTCTTGGTCGAGCGAGAGGATGGCACAAGGAGACCCGGATTGCGTGGCGTAATGGACCATGTCTCGGAGATAAGCGACGTTCTCACCAATATAACGACCGGGGACACCACAGGTTTGATCCTCAGCCACCACGGCATGAATAACCTTCAGGAGACGCCCAGCGATGACGCGGGCAGCGAGCTTGTAGTCCACACTAAGGAGGGAAATTGGCCGCCAGTTACGAGGGTTCAGCCGGTCACCCGTCTTAAAGATGAGAGAAATGATGCCTCGACGCTGAGAGAGGCTGAGAGTGCCAGCCTCATAACATGAGTTCAGGACGAGCACGAGGTCCTGTCCGAGCACCGGCCAGAATTTGACATAAAACTCCATAGGGAGGCCATCCAAGCCCGGGGTCTTGCCTCGAGCCATCCCACATAAAGCAGTATAACACTCCTCCGACTGGAGAGGACCATCACACTGTTGAGCCTGGTCGGCGGACAAGGTGGAGGTGAGGGCGTCGAGCAGGGAAAGAGCCACGTCCCCGTCAGTAGGCTCGGCACTAAACAAGTTAGAATAAAAGGAAGCAAAAGCCTGGCATAGGTCCTTTGAACTCGAGACCACTGTGCCATCATCGCATCGAAGTGCTGAAATAAGTCGGTCGGCGGCACGCTTCTTTTCCAGACGGAAGAAAAAGGCCGAGGAGGTTTCACCTTCCTCAACCCATTGGCCCGAGCACGGACTTGGGCTCCCCGAGCTGCCTCGAGGTCTAGGGCAGCAAGGGCAGACAGGGTAGAATGGTACGGCTCAACACAGGAGGTGAAACCGGCATCAACACGGTTCTTAAGATGCCCAGCTAGTCGGCCAAGGAGGTCTCGACACTGCGATGTTTTCTTTCGAGCGCTCAGCGCAATATTTAATTGTGAGGCCTTTGATTTGGCTCTTGCCCTTATCCCACCACTTAGCTAGTGACGGGAAGGACAGCATGGACTGCCTCCAAACGGACCAAAAATTAGTGATATGCTGGATATAGTCCTCATCATTGAGGACAGAAATGTTGAGCTTCCAGAAACTGTCCCAGGAGCAGCAATGTCTGGGACACTACAAGAAAGCACCACACCACAGTGATCCGAAAACGGACAAGGAATAATATCGCAAGTCAAGACTGATGGTAACAGGAGTACGGGGCACCAATGAGATCAATACGGGAGGCCATAAGGCCGTCTGAGCGAGTCCAAGAGAAGGCAGAATCGGAAGGATGCAGGTGCCTCCAAATGTCCAGACAACAGCAGGAGTCAAAAAGACGTTTTAAGGTAGCAGTACTTTCGCGGGAAGTGTCAGAGACATTGGAGCCCCGACGATCGAGGGCGCGGTCGAACACAGTGTTAAAGTCCCCGGCAAGGAAGGTCGGATAGGTGGGATCAACCCAAGACGAGACGTCGTCCAGGAAGTCGTCACGGGCTGGGTTGCGATTGGGGGCGTAGAGACAGCAGATACGAAACGGGTGCCCAGAATGGGTAAAGTGGCAAAAAACAACACGCCCAGCGGTGTCACACCAAGAGCTCGTAAGGGTGACCGTGGGGCGGAATAAAATGATGCAACCACAAGAGTGTGCAGAGCCAACAGAAGCAACTGCATTAAAACCAGATGAACGAAACCAGACTGACATTCACTGTCTGAAGAGCAGTGGGCCCTCTTGTAGGCAGACAATGTCAGGGACCTGAGGAAAGGAACGTAACCAGTGCAGAACACCAGCGCGCTTGGACGAGTCCCTGAGACCATTGGTGTTTAAGGAGAGGATAGAGAGAGCCATAACTGAGAAGAAAGAGAGAGACAGCACAACTAGGAGCGACGGCTCCGAACCGGGGCAGGGGGAGCCAAGGAGGGAAGGCCAGAATGAACAGCCCTCCCAGACTCCCTGCCCTTTCCAGACTTCGAGCGGCCGGGGACCGCAGAACCAGGAAGAGGTTTCTTCGCTTTCTTCTTAGACTTGACCTGATCATCAGAGGAAGCCTCAACATCCGAAAGTCCACGCTTAGTGACTGGTGAATCAGTCAGCTCGACCTCGTTAACCATTACGGGAGACAGAGATAGAACCTGTGGGGTATTTACAGGGGTTACATTGATGCCCGTTAAAGGGTCATCGTCACTAAATATACTTTGACTGTATTCAGTCTCATTAACTAGTTCATTATCATTCGTATCCATTTCTTTTCCATTATTACTATTATCCATTTCCATTTCTTTTCCATTAACTACAGCATTATTTGTCATTTCTTTTCCAGTAACTACATTATTACTATTATCCATTTCCATTTCTTTTCCATTAACTATAGTAGTATTGTCCATTACACCAACTACGTTACTACTAGTGTTAACATTGTATTACTCTGTGGCGCAGCCAAACCATCAGACGCAGCGGCGGGGGAGGCAGCCACCTGCACGCGCGTCGAGGACCCACCATTACCGTTTTAGGGAGGGCCGCACCCTCCTTAACATTTACTGGTGGCAGGAGAGGCCATGGGTGGAGTACCAGGGGGGATAACTCATTGTCCCTGAGGTCGGTGTGGGAACCCCAACTTGAAATACCAGGTTGCGTGGGGGCAGGAGGACGAAGGGTTACCCCCTCGTCCCCAGAGTCCTCATGGTCAGAGCTTGCAGGAGAAGTGGGAAGGTCCTCAGGACCAGAACTGACATCCAGGAGGGGAGGCAGCGACTCCGGGGGAGTGGCACCAACAACAAGTGAAGCGGACGGATGGGCGGGGGTCGCAGGCGAAGATGGTGGGTTCCCCCAGGCATTGGGGGGGTTGGGCAATCCCTGGCCATGTGACCAGGCTCCCGACACCTGCGGCACTTCCCGCGCAAGTCACAGTTTTTGGTGAGGTGTTCCCCACGACAGATATCACATTCGGCCGGCTGACCCACATACCACACCTTACATTTATATCCAGCAATGTCCAGATTACGAGGGATCCGGCCAGAACGAACCATTTTGATGATACGGGCTCCAGTGCAGATTGCAGGGTCACCCGGGTAATGCTGGTGCCTTATCGTCTCCACCTTCCCGTACGAGGAAAAGTAGGGCCGGAGGCGATCATCACTCTCCTCAAAGGGATAGTGATACAACATAACATTTTGAGCTCGAGGCCCAGCATACATGACTTTGCACTTAGCACCAGCTAAAGTGACAAAATCATAACCTTCAACAATATTTTTACATTTTGGGTCAGCGAAAGTAATCTGAACCAGTTTTACGGGAACAAACTGAATACTGTCAATCACAAAGGGGGTGAACTTTCCCTTGATGGCTGTAACAAGTTCCGCCCTGGGAACAGAGGTTGGAACATCGGAAAGGTCGAGGACTACTGTCCTCTTAAAGGCCGCAAGAGGCATGATGAAAAGGGAAAAAGAGAAAAAACAGTCCCCCCGGAAAGCAAAGCTCCCAGGAAGGGAACAGAAAGACTGGCTACCCTGGGTTATGGCAGGACGCCAAGCATAAGTCCCCAGGAGGGTCACCAGTAAAACTCAGGAATCAAAAATCTTACCACAAATCCCAAAAACGCTTGTCCCCACACTCCAATTCCAATACGGAACTTACGCGTACCACAAGGAAAGGCACGAACCTGGCAGATAATAAAAACCCGCGTCAGGTAAGTATGCCTTTTCAACCTCTCCGGAACCGCAAAAACGCAACTTGTCTGCGCATACCATGTGGTAATGGGGGTCACGTGCTCCTCGTCCTGTCGTGTCGTGCTGTCCACTCGCTGCTATGCTACCTAGAAAAGAGAAGAGAAATGTGAAGGTTGGTTGCTTGGTCATTTGTTCTGCTTTCACTTGATTATTTCTTCCCCAGAGGGAAGTGGGCCACGCTCGGAGGTAGTGCTATACCGAGGCAACCCGTGGCCGGGACGAGGCAAGCCTCTTTTCCACGGCCCAGTTCCAAAAATCAGTTTAATATATGAGCTGCTCGATGAGCAGCGTATCAGATATTAAGCTGATAAGAACAGATACTACACTTGATCTTAGCCAAAAGGCCGAGAAGCGATGCCCGTAAATGCTCACAGCGGACAAGGTGCTCCCAGTCTCATGGCCACGAGATATGGTGGTCCGATTACAATCCGTGCCAAGGAAGGAATGCCCAAAGCCAACCTGAAAGCGAGGCGCACACAACGATCGCCCTTGTACAGTGGGCAGCAGGACCAGCATTGCATGGCACTTGCGTTGACGGCAAGAGGACAAATGCACATTGTGCTTGCTCTGACCTCGTTTTTATTTTCCCTTATAACAAAGTTAATTTTCACGGCGAATTACTTGTCTACGACCATACCACAGGGAAAACACCGGTTCTCGTCCGATCACCGAAGTTAAGCCCTGTCGGGCGGGGTTAGTACTTGGATGGGAGACCGCCTGGGAATACCCCGTGTTGTAGGCTTCCCTTTTTCCTTCTGTACACTTGATTATCTCAAAAAATCTCAGTTTCCTTTAATGAAAGAACATTCCAAACCAGGTTTTTTGAACACAACATGCCAACGATATGTCAAAGATGAGACATACAACAAAAACAAAATAGTTCACACGAGAAAGTGGAACTTGTATTCCCAAGGGAGCGCGTGCGCGCGAGATCTTATCAATCCAACGTTTATGACATGAAACGTATCTTTTCGTGTGAGCAAAGAACAGGATACGACAAGTAAAAAATGCATGCACTGTTATGCATTAGATGGAAGTTAACCTAGCCCGGATGATATGCATACAACGAAGGCTACAACACTACAACATTGATCCTGCGAAAACGTGACTTACGTGACGTAGCGCACTTCAAAGTCTTACTGTTCCCTGCTCAACACGGACAGTACGTATTCAAAGGGCCGATAAGACACTATCCTGACCATGAAAGATTTACTTTTTATGATAACAATCCAATTAACTGATAACATAGAGAAACCACAAAGTGTTGGCCACAGAAATGTAACGCCAACTGATCTGGCGGGTCCTCAGTTACTCAATGCAAAACGGGCTCTCCAGAACGCAACATAACACAACGCAAAAGAAATCTATCGCGATGGAGCAGTACAAACACACATCCACTTACGTTTTCGAAACGATGCACGAGGATAAGAGCTCGACCCGCTGGCATTTTCTTGTCTCACTCGTCTATCGATGGAAATCGATGCGGCTGAAATAAACACGTCCTCTCGCTCTCTCTACGGCCAAGAATGAAAGAAATAAAATCACAGTTTTGCAGTGCACCAAGTACGGAACATTCACCTACAATTTCAGCAGTGGAATTCACAAATACAACTCACCTTCCTTAGTCCTTACACCGCCACCGCATCTCCTTCCCTGCCCTGCCTGAAACGTTACCAACAAACCTTCCCATTAGCCAACTTTGCCACCGGGGTTTGGTGCGGGGACTAGCGCGAACGCAGGTCCCCACTACCAGAAATTATACGCTCGAGTTACCCACATTTGGGGTAATCGCAAGGGTCAACCCAATCGAAGTGCAATGAAAGAGCCTCACCTTGAGAGGACTGCCTCCCTGATCACAGTGCCTCCCGCGTCAGGTAAGTATGCCTTTTCAACCTCTCCGGAACCGCAAAACGCAACTTGTCTGCGCATACCATGTGGTAATGGGGGTCACGTGCTCCTCGTCCTGTCGTGTCGTGCTGTCCACTCGCTGCTATGCTACCTAGAAAAGAGAAGAGAATGTGAAGGTTGGTTGCTTGGTCATTTGTTCTGCTTTCACTTGATTATTTCTTCCCCAGAGGGAAGTGGGCCACGCTCGGAGGTAGTGCTATACCGAGGCAACCCGTGGCCGGGACGAGGCAAGCCTCTTTTCCACGGCCCAGTTCCAAAAATCAGTTTAATATATGAGCTGCTCGATGAGCAGCGGTGAATGGCAGACCAAAGGTCACCAGTCGACAGACTCATCCAACGCCTGAGGCATTGGTCACCAGTATTAGGCGACAGAGGCGAAATAAAACTAAGCAAATCAGGTGGTACAGAGGGTGAATTAAGCAGGTGGCCCGAAGCGAAAAACGAGCTTGTTGGAAACATAGAGGCGATGACTCCATCCGCCCCCCACTGGCGGGCAAAATAACGTCGACGTCTCCGGGTTGAAAAACGCTTGAAGAGCAAGGGGAGGTGGAACTTGACACGGGCCTTTGCTCCCTCAATGACGGCGAGGGCCCCAGGTTGACAGAACGAAAGCGGTAGTCATTGCGGGCCAGCCAGATGTGAAACTTACAGGCACACAACAGGTAACTGAAGACTTTGGGCACTGCGTGAAGCTCAGTGGAATTGAAACCAAAAAGTAAATGGCGACGCTCAAGCACAGGACACATAGGCGAGAAATGAAAAAGGAGGGACTGTAGCCAACCAACAACACTTTGAGCAAGGGGACACACAAAGAGCAAATGCGACAGTGACTCGACGACAGGACCACAAAAACAAGCGGAGGAGACAGATAAACCAAAAGAGAGAAGACGCTCAGCAGTGTAAATCACACCATGAGCTACCTTCCAGGAGAAATCAACAACAAAGCGGTCAAAATCAAAGAAGTGGAACTGGCGCCACGTATCATACCAGTAAAGGTCCCCAAAGGAGGGAAAGAACTTAACTACACAGTGCGGTGTGACAGAGGAACAGGATAAAAGAAACTGGTAACCGACTTTGGCAGAGAAAAAAAGCCACGGAGGCGACAACGTGAGGGTCAGAGGATGCGAAAACCAAAGTTCCCCGGGAGGGGGAAAAAGAGCCACCAAGCGACTCCCAGGCCAAAAGCAAAGAGGAGTAAAATGGCGGTAACAGGGACCTGTCGAAGGCAGCGGGACGGGAGAAAACATCAAGAGAGGAGGCAGCAAAACACGATTGAAACCAGTACGACACAAAGGAGGACCAGCTTGACGAGGACAAAGTAGACCGTTTGACCCACTGACCCAGAAGCGACCAAACCTTGAGCTTAATGTCCACCACCGAGAAACCTCCCAGCGATGTGGGCTGAACGACCACAGCACGTGCAACGAGCTCCCGCTTGGTTTTCCAGAAGAATGAGAAAACAAGGGAGTTAAGTTCTTTAAGTACCCAGGGGGGCATGTGGACCAGGGATGCCACATACCAAACCCTGGCGAGGGCCAGGCAATTGATGACCAAAGCCTTGCCATGAAAAGACAAGGAGCGCTGACGCCAGGAGGAGAGGACGCGTTCCACAGCCTCTATCCGAGGCCGCCAATTAGTTCATCAATGTCATGCGGGCCAATGAAGACTCCGAGGATTTTAAGCTTAGAAGATGTCCAGTCGAGAGGGACAGGGGGGTCAGTTCGGCCAGCCCAAGACCCCAGCCACAAGCCGCGAGACTTTGTCAGGTTGAGCTTGGATCCAGAACCAAGCTCATACCTTGTGTAGGTGTCAAAAACAGCCCTAATGGAGGCATCGGAGGACAAGATGAGCGATGTGTCATCCGCGTACTGGGAAATTGGAGAGAGCGGTGAGGGCAGTCCAGGCAGCAAAGGTCCAGTAATGGCGGGATTTGCTCGAATATTGGCGGCCAAGACCTCAGCGACCATAACATACAGCAAAGGTGCGAGGGGGCAGCCTTGACGCACCCCCCGTGTGAGACTGAAAAAGTTTGAGACATGACCGTTAACAATGACAGCACTCTGAACAGCATTATAGAAAAGGCGGATCCAGCGCAGAAAGGAGGTTTGGAAACCCATTCTGCAGAGGGTGGCATGCAGAAAGGACCAATCAACGCGATCAAACGCTTTTTCTTGGTCGAGCGAGAGGATGGCACAAGGAGACCCGGATTGCGTGGCGTAATGGACCATGTCTCGGAGATAAGCGACGTTCTCACCAATATAACGACCGGGGACACCACAGGTTTGATCCTCAGCCACCACGGCATGAATAACCTTCAGGAGACGCCCAGCGATGACGCGGGCAGCGAGCTTGTAGTCCACACTAAGGAGGGAAATTGGCCGCCAGTTACGAGGGTTCAGCCGGTCACCCGTCTTAAAGATGAGAGAAATGATGCCTCGACGCTGAGAGAGGCTGAGAGTGCCAGCCTCATAACATGAGTTCAGGACGAGCACGAGGTCCTGTCCGAGCACCGGCCAGAATTTGACATAAAACTCCATAGGGAGGCCATCCAAGCCCGGGGTCTTGCCTCGAGCCATCCCACATAAAGCAGTATAACACTCCTCCGACTGGAGAGGACCATCACACTGTTGAGCCTGGTCGGCGGACAAGGTGGAGGTGAGGGCGTCGAGCAGGGAAAGAGCCACGTCCCCGTCAGTAGGCTCGGCACTAAACAAGTTAGAATAAAAGGAAGCAAAAGCCTGGCATAGGTCCTTTGAACTCGAGACCACTGTGCCATCATCGCATCGAAGTGCTGAAATAAGTCGGTCGGCGGCACGCTTCTTTTCCAGACGGAAGAAAAAGGCCGAGGAGGTTTCACCTTCCTCAACCCATTGGCCCGAGCACGGACTTGGGCTCCCCGAGCTGCCTCGAGGTCTAGGGCAGCAAGGGCAGACAGGGTAGAATGGTACGGCTCAACACAGGAGGTGAAACCGGCATCAACACGGTTCTTAAGATGCCCAGCTAGTCGGCCAAGGAGGTCTCGACACTGCGATGTTTTCTTTCGAGCGCTCAGCGCAATATTTAATTGTGAGGCCTTTGATTTGGCTCTTGCCCTTATCCCACCACTTAGCTAGTGACGGGAAGGACAGCATGGACTGCCTCCAAACGGACCAAAAATTAGTGATATGCTGGATATAGTCCTCATCATTGAGGACAGAAATGTTGAGCTTCCAGAAACTGTCCCAGGAGCAGCAATGTCTGGGACACTACAAGAAAGCACCACACCACAGTGATCCGAAAACGGACAAGGAATAATATCGCAAGTCAAGACTGATGGTAACAGGAGTACGGGGCACCAATGAGATCAATACGGGAGGCCATAAGGCCGTCTGAGCGAGTCCAAGAGAAGGCAGAATCGGAAGGATGCAGGTGCCTCCAAATGTCCAGACAACAGCAGGAGTCAAAAAGACGTTTTAAGGTAGCAGTACTTTCGCGGGAAGTGTCAGAGACATTGGAGCCCCGACGATCGAGGGCGCGGTCGAACACAGTGTTAAAGTCCCCGGCAAGGAAGGTCGGATAGGTGGGATCAACCCAAGACGAGACGTCGTCCAGGAAGTCGTCACGGGCTGGGTTGCGATTGGGGGCGTAGAGACAGCAGATACGAAACGGGTGCCCAGAATGGGTAAAGTGGCAAAAAACAACACGCCCAGCGGTGTCACACCAAGAGCTCGTAAGGGTGACCGTGGGGCGGAATAAAATGATGCAACCACAAGAGTGTGCAGAGCCAACAGAAGCAACTGCATTAAAACCAGATGAACGAAACCAGACTGACATTCACTGTCTGAAGAGCAGTGGGCCCTCTTGTAGGCAGACAATGTCAGGGACCTGAGGAAAGGAACGTAACCAGTGCAGAACACCAGCGCGCTTGGACGAGTCCCTGAGACCATTGGTGTTTAAGGAGAGGATAGAGAGAGCCATAACTGAGAAGAAAGAGAGAGACAGCACAACTAGGAGCGACGGCTCCGAACCGGGGCAGGGGGAGCCAAGGAGGGAAGGCCAGAATGAACAGCCCTCCCAGACTCCCTGCCCTTTCCAGACTTCGAGCGGCCGGGGACCGCAGAACCAGGAAGAGGTTTCTTCGCTTTCTTCTTAGACTTGACCTGATCATCAGAGGAAGCCTCAACATCCGAAAGTCCACGCTTAGTGACTGGTGAATCAGTCAGCTCGACCTCGTTAACCATTACGGGAGACAGAGATAGAACCTGTGGGGTATTTACAGGGGTTACATTGATGCCCGTTAAAGGGTCATCGTCACTAAATATACTTTGACTGTATTCAGTCTCATTAACTAGTTCATTATCATTCGTATCCATTTCTTTTCCATTATTACTATTATCCATTTCCATTTCTTTTCCATTAACTACAGCATTATTTGTCATTTCTTTTCCAGTAACTACATTATTACTATTATCCATTTCCATTTCTTTTCCATTAACTATAGTAGTATTGTCCATTACACCAACTACGTTACTACTAGTGTTAACATTGTATTACTCTGTGGCGCAGCCAAACCATCAGACGCAGCGGCGGGGGAGGCAGCCACCTGCACGCGCGTCGAGGACCCACCATTACCGTTTTAGGGAGGGCCGCACCCTCCTTAACATTTACTGGTGGCAGGAGAGGCCATGGGTGGAGTACCAGGGGGGATAACTCATTGTCCCTGAGGTCGGTGTGGGAACCCCAACTTGAAATACCAGGTTGCGTGGGGGCAGGAGGACGAAGGGTTACCCCCTCGTCCCCAGAGTCCTCATGGTCAGAGCTTGCAGGAGAAGTGGGAAGGTCCTCAGGACCAGAACTGACATCCAGGAGGGGAGGCAGCGACTCCGGGGGAGTGGCACCAACAACAAGTGAAGCGGACGGATGGGCGGGGGTCGCAGGCGAAGATGGTGGGTTCCCCCAGGCATTGGGGGGGTTGGGCAATCCCTGGCCATGTGACCAGGCTCCCGACACCTGCGGCACTTCCCGCGCAAGTCACAGTTTTTGGTGAGGTGTTCCCCACGACAGATATCACATTCGGCCGGCTGACCCACATACCACACCTTACATTTATATCCAGCAATGTCCAGATTACGAGGGATCCGGCCAGAACGAACCATTTTGATGATACGGGCTCCAGTGCAGATTGCAGGGTCACCCGGGTAATGCTGGTGCCTTATCGTCTCCACCTTCCCGTACGAGGAAAAGTAGGGCCGGAGGCGATCATCACTCTCCTCAAAGGGATAGTGATACAACATAACATTTTGAGCTCGAGGCCCAGCATACATGACTTTGCACTTAGCACCAGCTAAAGTGACAAAATCATAACCTTCAACAATATTTTTACATTTTGGGTCAGCGAAAGTAATCTGAACCAGTTTTACGGGAACAAACTGAATACTGTCAATCACAAAGGGGGTGAACTTTCCCTTGATGGCTGTAACAAGTTCCGCCCTGGGAACAGAGGTTGGAACATCGGAAAGGTCGAGGACTACTGTCCTCTTAAAGGCCGCAAGAGGCATGATGAAAAGGGAAAAAGAGAAAAAACAGTCCCCCCGGAAAGCAAAGCTCCCAGGAAGGGAACAGAAAGACTGGCTACCCTGGGTTATGGCAGGACGCCAAGCATAAGTCCCCAGGAGGGTCACCAGTAAAACTCAGGAATCAAAAATCTTACCACAAATCCCAAAAACGCTTGTCCCCACACTCCAATTCCAATACGGAACTTACGCGTACCACAAGGAAAGGCACGAACCTGGCAGATAATAAAAACCCGCGTCAGGTAAGTATGCCTTTTCAACCTCTCCGGAACCGCAAAAACGCAACTTGTCTGCGCATACCATGTGGTAATGGGGGTCACGTGCTCCTCGTCCTGTCGTGTCGTGCTGTCCACTCGCTGCTATGCTACCTAGAAAAGAGAAGAGAAATGTGAAGGTTGGTTGCTTGGTCATTTGTTCTGCTTTCACTTGATTATTTCTTCCCCAGAGGGAAGTGGGCCACGCTCGGAGGTAGTGCTATACCGAGGCAACCCGTGGCCGGGACGAGGCAAGCCTCTTTTCCACGGCCCAGTTCCAAAAATCAGTTTAATATATGAGCTGCTCGATGAGCAGCGTATCAGATATTAAGCTGATAAGAACAGATACTACACTTGATCTTAGCCAAAAGGCCGAGAAGCGATGCCCGTAAATGCTCACAGCGGACAAGGTGCTCCCAGTCTCATGGCCACGAGATATGGTGGTCCGATTACAATCCGTGCCAAGGAAGGAATGCCCAAAGCCAACCTGAAAGCGAGGCGCACACAACGATCGCCCTTGTACAGTGGGCAGCAGGACCAGCATTGCATGGCACTTGCGTTGACGGCAAGAGGACAAATGCACATTGTGCTTGCTCTGACCTCGTTTTTATTTTCCCTTATAACAAAGTTAATTTTCACGGCGAATTACTTGTCTACGACCATACCACAGGGAAAACACCGGTTCTCGTCCGATCACCGAAGTTAAGCCCTGTCGGGCGGGGTTAGTACTTGGATGGGAGACCGCCTGGGAATACCCCGTGTTGTAGGCTTCCCTTTTTCCTTCTGTACACTTGATTATCTCAAAAAATCTCAGTTTCCTTTAATGAAAGAACATTCCAAACCAGGTTTTTTGAACACAACATGCCAACGATATGTCAAAGATGAGACATACAACAAAAACAAAATAGTTCACACGAGAAAGTGGAACTTGTATTCCCAAGGGAGCGCGTGCGCGCGAGATCTTATCAATCCAACGTTTATGACATGAAACGTATCTTTTCGTGTGAGCAAAGAACAGGATACGACAAGTAAAAAATGCATGCACTGTTATGCATTAGATGGAAGTTAACCTAGCCCGGATGATATGCATACAACGAAGGCTACAACACTACAACATTGATCCTGCGAAAACGTGACTTACGTGACGTAGCGCACTTCAAAGTCTTACTGTTCCCTGCTCAACACGGACAGTACGTATTCAAAGGGCCGATAAGACACTATCCTGACCATGAAAGATTTACTTTTTATGATAACAATCCAATTAACTGATAACATAGAGAAACCACAAAGTGTTGGCCACAGAAATGTAACGCCAACTGATCTGGCGGGTCCTCAGTTACTCAATGCAAAACGGGCTCTCCAGAACGCAACATAACACAACGCAAAAGAAATCTATCGCGATGGAGCAGTACAAACACACATCCACTTACGTTTTCGAAACGATGCACGAGGATAAGAGCTCGACCCGCTGGCATTTTCTTGTCTCACTCGTCTATCGATGGAAATCGATGCGGCTGAAATAAACACGTCCTCTCGCTCTCTCTACGGCCAAGAATGAAAGAAATAAAATCACAGTTTTGCAGTGCACCAAGTACGGAACATTCACCTACAATTTCAGCAGTGGAATTCACAAATACAACTCACCTTCCTTAGTCCTTACACCGCCACCGCATCTCCTTCCCTGCCCTGCCTGAAACGTTACCAACAAACCTTCCCATTAGCCAACTTTGCCACCGGGGTTTGGTGCGGGGACTAGCGCGAACGCAGGTCCCCACTACCAGAAATTATACGCTCGAGTTACCCACATTTGGGGTAATCGCAAGGGTCAACCCAATCGAAGTGCAATGAAAGAGCCTCACCTTGAGAGGACTGCCTCCCTGATCACAGTGCCTCCCGCGTCAGGTAAGTATGCCTTTTCAACCTCTCCGGAACCGCAAAACGCAACTTGTCTGCGCATACCATGTGGTAATGGGGGTCACGTGCTCCTCGTCCTGTCGTGTCGTGCTGTCCACTCGCTGCTATGCTACCTAGAAAAGAGAAGAGAATGTGAAGGTTGGTTGCTTGGTCATTTGTTCTGCTTTCACTTGATTATTTCTTCCCCAGAGGGAAGTGGGCCACGCTCGGAGGTAGTGCTATACCGAGGCAACCCGTGGCCGGGACGAGGCAAGCCTCTTTTCCACGGCCCAGTTCCAAAAATCAGTTTAATATATGAGCTGCTCGATGAGCAGCGGTGAATGGCAGACCAAAGGTCACCAGTCGACAGACTCATCCAACGCCTGAGGCATTGGTCACCAGTATTAGGCGACAGAGGCGAAATAAAACTAAGCAAATCAGGTGGTACAGAGGGTGAATTAAGCAGGTGGCCCGAAGCGAAAAACGAGCTTGTTGGAAACATAGAGGCGATGACTCCATCCGCCCCCCACTGGCGGGCAAAATAACGTCGACGTCTCCGGGTTGAAAAACGCTTGAAGAGCAAGGGGAGGTGGAACTTGACACGGGCCTTTGCTCCCTCAATGACGGCGAGGGCCCCAGGTTGACAGAACGAAAGCGGTAGTCATTGCGGGCCAGCCAGATGTGAAACTTACAGGCACACAACAGGTAACTGAAGACTTTGGGCACTGCGTGAAGCTCAGTGGAATTGAAACCAAAAAGTAAATGGCGACGCTCAAGCACAGGACACATAGGCGAGAAATGAAAAAGGAGGGACTGTAGCCAACCAACAACACTTTGAGCAAGGGGACACACAAAGAGCAAATGCGAC
Source organism: Montipora foliosa (assembly GCF_036669935.1). Classification (NCBI taxonomy): domain Eukaryota; kingdom Metazoa; phylum Cnidaria; class Anthozoa; order Scleractinia; family Acroporidae; genus Montipora; species Montipora foliosa. The sequence continues at coordinate 27,367 of NW_027179667.1, read as the reverse complement.
AGTGACTCGACGACAGGACCACAAAAACAAGCGGAGGAGACAGATAAACCAAAAGAGAGAAGACGCTCAGCAGTGTAAATCACACCATGAGCTACCTTCCAGGAGAAATCAACAACAAAGCGGTCAAAATCAAAGAAGTGGAACTGGCGCCACGTATCATACCAGTAAAGGTCCCCAAAGGAGGGAAAGAACTTAACTACACAGTGCGGTGTGACAGAGGAACAGGATAAAAGAAACTGGTAACCGACTTTGGCAGAGAAAAAAAGCCACGGAGGCGACAACGTGAGGGTCAGAGGATGCGAAAACCAAAGTTCCCCGGGAGGGGGAAAAAGAGCCACCAAGCGACTCCCAGGCCAAAAGCAAAGAGGAGTAAAATGGCGGTAACAGGGACCTGTCGAAGGCAGCGGGACGGGAGAAAACATCAAGAGAGGAGGCAGCAAAACACGATTGAAACCAGTACGACACAAAGGAGGACCAGCTTGACGAGGACAAAGTAGACCGTTTGACCCACTGACCCAGAAGCGACCAAACCTTGAGCTTAATGTCCACCACCGAGAAACCTCCCAGCGATGTGGGCTGAACGACCACAGCACGTGCAACGAGCTCCCGCTTGGTTTTCCAGAAGAATGAGAAAACAAGGGAGTTAAGTTCTTTAAGTACCCAGGGGGGCATGTGGACCAGGGATGCCACATACCAAACCCTGGCGAGGGCCAGGCAATTGATGACCAAAGCCTTGCCATGAAAAGACAAGGAGCGCTGACGCCAGGAGGAGAGGACGCGTTCCACAGCCTCTATCCGAGGCCGCCAATTAGTTCATCAATGTCATGCGGGCCAATGAAGACTCCGAGGATTTTAAGCTTAGAAGATGTCCAGTCGAGAGGGACAGGGGGGTCAGTTCGGCCAGCCCAAGACCCCAGCCACAAGCCGCGAGACTTTGTCAGGTTGAGCTTGGATCCAGAACCAAGCTCATACCTTGTGTAGGTGTCAAAAACAGCCCTAATGGAGGCATCGGAGGACAAGATGAGCGATGTGTCATCCGCGTACTGGGAAATTGGAGAGAGCGGTGAGGGCAGTCCAGGCAGCAAAGGTCCAGTAATGGCGGGATTTGCTCGAATATTGGCGGCCAAGACCTCAGCGACCATAACATACAGCAAAGGTGCGAGGGGGCAGCCTTGACGCACCCCCCGTGTGAGACTGAAAAAGTTTGAGACATGACCGTTAACAATGACAGCACTCTGAACAGCATTATAGAAAAGGCGGATCCAGCGCAGAAAGGAGGTTTGGAAACCCATTCTGCAGAGGGTGGCATGCAGAAAGGACCAATCAACGCGATCAAACGCTTTTTCTTGGTCGAGCGAGAGGATGGCACAAGGAGACCCGGATTGCGTGGCGTAATGGACCATGTCTCGGAGATAAGCGACGTTCTCACCAATATAACGACCGGGGACACCACAGGTTTGATCCTCAGCCACCACGGCATGAATAACCTTCAGGAGACGCCCAGCGATGACGCGGGCAGCGAGCTTGTAGTCCACACTAAGGAGGGAAATTGGCCGCCAGTTACGAGGGTTCAGCCGGTCACCCGTCTTAAAGATGAGAGAAATGATGCCTCGACGCTGAGAGAGGCTGAGAGTGCCAGCCTCATAACATGAGTTCAGGACGAGCACGAGGTCCTGTCCGAGCACCGGCCAGAATTTGACATAAAACTCCATAGGGAGGCCATCCAAGCCCGGGGTCTTGCCTCGAGCCATCCCACATAAAGCAGTATAACACTCCTCCGACTGGAGAGGACCATCACACTGTTGAGCCTGGTCGGCGGACAAGGTGGAGGTGAGGGCGTCGAGCAGGGAAAGAGCCACGTCCCCGTCAGTAGGCTCGGCACTAAACAAGTTAGAATAAAAGGAAGCAAAAGCCTGGCATAGGTCCTTTGAACTCGAGACCACTGTGCCATCATCGCATCGAAGTGCTGAAATAAGTCGGTCGGCGGCACGCTTCTTTTCCAGACGGAAGAAAAAGGCCGAGGAGGTTTCACCTTCCTCAACCCATTGGCCCGAGCACGGACTTGGGCTCCCCGAGCTGCCTCGAGGTCTAGGGCAGCAAGGGCAGACAGGGTAGAATGGTACGGCTCAACACAGGAGGTGAAACCGGCATCAACACGGTTCTTAAGATGCCCAGCTAGTCGGCCAAGGAGGTCTCGACACTGCGATGTTTTCTTTCGAGCGCTCAGCGCAATATTTAATTGTGAGGCCTTTGATTTGGCTCTTGCCCTTATCCCACCACTTAGCTAGTGACGGGAAGGACAGCATGGACTGCCTCCAAACGGACCAAAAATTAGTGATATGCTGGATATAGTCCTCATCATTGAGGACAGAAATGTTGAGCTTCCAGAAACTGTCCCAGGAGCAGCAATGTCTGGGACACTACAAGAAAGCACCACACCACAGTGATCCGAAAACGGACAAGGAATAATATCGCAAGTCAAGACTGATGGTAACAGGAGTACGGGGCACCAATGAGATCAATACGGGAGGCCATAAGGCCGTCTGAGCGAGTCCAAGAGAAGGCAGAATCGGAAGGATGCAGGTGCCTCCAAATGTCCAGACAACAGCAGGAGTCAAAAAGACGTTTTAAGGTAGCAGTACTTTCGCGGGAAGTGTCAGAGACATTGGAGCCCCGACGATCGAGGGCGCGGTCGAACACAGTGTTAAAGTCCCCGGCAAGGAAGGTCGGATAGGTGGGATCAACCCAAGACGAGACGTCGTCCAGGAAGTCGTCACGGGCTGGGTTGCGATTGGGGGCGTAGAGACAGCAGATACGAAACGGGTGCCCAGAATGGGTAAAGTGGCAAAAAACAACACGCCCAGCGGTGTCACACCAAGAGCTCGTAAGGGTGACCGTGGGGCGGAATAAAATGATGCAACCACAAGAGTGTGCAGAGCCAACAGAAGCAACTGCATTAAAACCAGATGAACGAAACCAGACTGACATTCACTGTCTGAAGAGCAGTGGGCCCTCTTGTAGGCAGACAATGTCAGGGACCTGAGGAAAGGAACGTAACCAGTGCAGAACACCAGCGCGCTTGGACGAGTCCCTGAGACCATTGGTGTTTAAGGAGAGGATAGAGAGAGCCATAACTGAGAAGAAAGAGAGAGACAGCACAACTAGGAGCGACGGCTCCGAACCGGGGCAGGGGGAGCCAAGGAGGGAAGGCCAGAATGAACAGCCCTCCCAGACTCCCTGCCCTTTCCAGACTTCGAGCGGCCGGGGACCGCAGAACCAGGAAGAGGTTTCTTCGCTTTCTTCTTAGACTTGACCTGATCATCAGAGGAAGCCTCAACATCCGAAAGTCCACGCTTAGTGACTGGTGAATCAGTCAGCTCGACCTCGTTAACCATTACGGGAGACAGAGATAGAACCTGTGGGGTATTTACAGGGGTTACATTGATGCCCGTTAAAGGGTCATCGTCACTAAATATACTTTGACTGTATTCAGTCTCATTAACTAGTTCATTATCATTCGTATCCATTTCTTTTCCATTATTACTATTATCCATTTCCATTTCTTTTCCATTAACTACAGCATTATTTGTCATTTCTTTTCCAGTAACTACATTATTACTATTATCCATTTCCATTTCTTTTCCATTAACTATAGTAGTATTGTCCATTACACCAACTACGTTACTACTAGTGTTAACATTGTATTACTCTGTGGCGCAGCCAAACCATCAGACGCAGCGGCGGGGGAGGCAGCCACCTGCACGCGCGTCGAGGACCCACCATTACCGTTTTAGGGAGGGCCGCACCCTCCTTAACATTTACTGGTGGCAGGAGAGGCCATGGGTGGAGTACCAGGGGGGATAACTCATTGTCCCTGAGGTCGGTGTGGGAACCCCAACTTGAAATACCAGGTTGCGTGGGGGCAGGAGGACGAAGGGTTACCCCCTCGTCCCCAGAGTCCTCATGGTCAGAGCTTGCAGGAGAAGTGGGAAGGTCCTCAGGACCAGAACTGACATCCAGGAGGGGAGGCAGCGACTCCGGGGGAGTGGCACCAACAACAAGTGAAGCGGACGGATGGGCGGGGGTCGCAGGCGAAGATGGTGGGTTCCCCCAGGCATTGGGGGGGTTGGGCAATCCCTGGCCATGTGACCAGGCTCCCGACACCTGCGGCACTTCCCGCGCAAGTCACAGTTTTTGGTGAGGTGTTCCCCACGACAGATATCACATTCGGCCGGCTGACCCACATACCACACCTTACATTTATATCCAGCAATGTCCAGATTACGAGGGATCCGGCCAGAACGAACCATTTTGATGATACGGGCTCCAGTGCAGATTGCAGGGTCACCCGGGTAATGCTGGTGCCTTATCGTCTCCACCTTCCCGTACGAGGAAAAGTAGGGCCGGAGGCGATCATCACTCTCCTCAAAGGGATAGTGATACAACATAACATTTTGAGCTCGAGGCCCAGCATACATGACTTTGCACTTAGCACCAGCTAAAGTGACAAAATCATAACCTTCAACAATATTTTTACATTTTGGGTCAGCGAAAGTAATCTGAACCAGTTTTACGGGAACAAACTGAATACTGTCAATCACAAAGGGGGTGAACTTTCCCTTGATGGCTGTAACAAGTTCCGCCCTGGGAACAGAGGTTGGAACATCGGAAAGGTCGAGGACTACTGTCCTCTTAAAGGCCGCAAGAGGCATGATGAAAAGGGAAAAAGAGAAAAAACAGTCCCCCCGGAAAGCAAAGCTCCCAGGAAGGGAACAGAAAGACTGGCTACCCTGGGTTATGGCAGGACGCCAAGCATAAGTCCCCAGGAGGGTCACCAGTAAAACTCAGGAATCAAAAATCTTACCACAAATCCCAAAAACGCTTGTCCCCACACTCCAATTCCAATACGGAACTTACGCGTACCACAAGGAAAGGCACGAACCTGGCAGATAATAAAAACCCGCGTCAGGTAAGTATGCCTTTTCAACCTCTCCGGAACCGCAAAAACGCAACTTGTCTGCGCATACCATGTGGTAATGGGGGTCACGTGCTCCTCGTCCTGTCGTGTCGTGCTGTCCACTCGCTGCTATGCTACCTAGAAAAGAGAAGAGAAATGTGAAGGTTGGTTGCTTGGTCATTTGTTCTGCTTTCACTTGATTATTTCTTCCCCAGAGGGAAGTGGGCCACGCTCGGAGGTAGTGCTATACCGAGGCAACCCGTGGCCGGGACGAGGCAAGCCTCTTTTCCACGGCCCAGTTCCAAAAATCAGTTTAATATATGAGCTGCTCGATGAGCAGCGTATCAGATATTAAGCTGATAAGAACAGATACTACACTTGATCTTAGCCAAAAGGCCGAGAAGCGATGCCCGTAAATGCTCACAGCGGACAAGGTGCTCCCAGTCTCATGGCCACGAGATATGGTGGTCCGATTACAATCCGTGCCAAGGAAGGAATGCCCAAAGCCAACCTGAAAGCGAGGCGCACACAACGATCGCCCTTGTACAGTGGGCAGCAGGACCAGCATTGCATGGCACTTGCGTTGACGGCAAGAGGACAAATGCACATTGTGCTTGCTCTGACCTCGTTTTTATTTTCCCTTATAACAAAGTTAATTTTCACGGCGAATTACTTGTCTACGACCATACCACAGGGAAAACACCGGTTCTCGTCCGATCACCGAAGTTAAGCCCTGTCGGGCGGGGTTAGTACTTGGATGGGAGACCGCCTGGGAATACCCCGTGTTGTAGGCTTCCCTTTTTCCTTCTGTACACTTGATTATCTCAAAAAATCTCAGTTTCCTTTAATGAAAGAACATTCCAAACCAGGTTTTTTGAACACAACATGCCAACGATATGTCAAAGATGAGACATACAACAAAAACAAAATAGTTCACACGAGAAAGTGGAACTTGTATTCCCAAGGGAGCGCGTGCGCGCGAGATCTTATCAATCCAACGTTTATGACATGAAACGTATCTTTTCGTGTGAGCAAAGAACAGGATACGACAAGTAAAAAATGCATGCACTGTTATGCATTAGATGGAAGTTAACCTAGCCCGGATGATATGCATACAACGAAGGCTACAACACTACAACATTGATCCTGCGAAAACGTGACTTACGTGACGTAGCGCACTTCAAAGTCTTACTGTTCCCTGCTCAACACGGACAGTACGTATTCAAAGGGCCGATAAGACACTATCCTGACCATGAAAGATTTACTTTTTATGATAACAATCCAATTAACTGATAACATAGAGAAACCACAAAGTGTTGGCCACAGAAATGTAACGCCAACTGATCTGGCGGGTCCTCAGTTACTCAATGCAAAACGGGCTCTCCAGAACGCAACATAACACAACGCAAAAGAAATCTATCGCGATGGAGCAGTACAAACACACATCCACTTACGTTTTCGAAACGATGCACGAGGATAAGAGCTCGACCCGCTGGCATTTTCTTGTCTCACTCGTCTATCGATGGAAATCGATGCGGCTGAAATAAACACGTCCTCTCGCTCTCTCTACGGCCAAGAATGAAAGAAATAAAATCACAGTTTTGCAGTGCACCAAGTACGGAACATTCACCTACAATTTCAGCAGTGGAATTCACAAATACAACTCACCTTCCTTAGTCCTTACACCGCCACCGCATCTCCTTCCCTGCCCTGCCTGAAACGTTACCAACAAACCTTCCCATTAGCCAACTTTGCCACCGGGGTTTGGTGCGGGGACTAGCGCGAACGCAGGTCCCCACTACCAGAAATTATACGCTCGAGTTACCCACATTTGGGGTAATCGCAAGGGTCAACCCAATCGAAGTGCAATGAAAGAGCCTCACCTTGAGAGGACTGCCTCCCTGATCACAGTGCCTCCCGCGTCAGGTAAGTATGCCTTTTCAACCTCTCCGGAACCGCAAAACGCAACTTGTCTGCGCATACCATGTGGTAATGGGGGTCACGTGCTCCTCGTCCTGTCGTGTCGTGCTGTCCACTCGCTGCTATGCTACCTAGAAAAGAGAAGAGAATGTGAAGGTTGGTTGCTTGGTCATTTGTTCTGCTTTCACTTGATTATTTCTTCCCCAGAGGGAAGTGGGCCACGCTCGGAGGTAGTGCTATACCGAGGCAACCCGTGGCCGGGACGAGGCAAGCCTCTTTTCCACGGCCCAGTTCCAAAAATCAGTTTAATATATGAGCTGCTCGATGAGCAGCGGTGAATGGCAGACCAAAGGTCACCAGTCGACAGACTCATCCAACGCCTGAGGCATTGGTCACCAGTATTAGGCGACAGAGGCGAAATAAAACTAAGCAAATCAGGTGGTACAGAGGGTGAATTAAGCAGGTGGCCCGAAGCGAAAAACGAGCTTGTTGGAAACATAGAGGCGATGACTCCATCCGCCCCCCACTGGCGGGCAAAATAACGTCGACGTCTCCGGGTTGAAAAACGCTTGAAGAGCAAGGGGAGGTGGAACTTGACACGGGCCTTTGCTCCCTCAATGACGGCGAGGGCCCCAGGTTGACAGAACGAAAGCGGTAGTCATTGCGGGCCAGCCAGATGTGAAACTTACAGGCACACAACAGGTAACTGAAGACTTTGGGCACTGCGTGAAGCTCAGTGGAATTGAAACCAAAAAGTAAATGGCGACGCTCAAGCACAGGACACATAGGCGAGAAATGAAAAAGGAGGGACTGTAGCCAACCAACAACACTTTGAGCAAGGGGACACACAAAGAGCAAATGCGACAGTGACTCGACGACAGGACCACAAAAACAAGCGGAGGAGACAGATAAACCAAAAGAGAGAAGACGCTCAGCAGTGTAAATCACACCATGAGCTACCTTCCAGGAGAAATCAACAACAAAGCGGTCAAAATCAAAGAAGTGGAACTGGCGCCACGTATCATACCAGTAAAGGTCCCCAAAGGAGGGAAAGAACTTAACTACACAGTGCGGTGTGACAGAGGAACAGGATAAAAGAAACTGGTAACCGACTTTGGCAGAGAAAAAAAGCCACGGAGGCGACAACGTGAGGGTCAGAGGATGCGAAAACCAAAGTTCCCCGGGAGGGGGAAAAAGAGCCACCAAGCGACTCCCAGGCCAAAAGCAAAGAGGAGTAAAATGGCGGTAACAGGGACCTGTCGAAGGCAGCGGGACGGGAGAAAACATCAAGAGAGGAGGCAGCAAAACACGATTGAAACCAGTACGACACAAAGGAGGACCAGCTTGACGAGGACAAAGTAGACCGTTTGACCCACTGACCCAGAAGCGACCAAACCTTGAGCTTAATGTCCACCACCGAGAAACCTCCCAGCGATGTGGGCTGAACGACCACAGCACGTGCAACGAGCTCCCGCTTGGTTTTCCAGAAGAATGAGAAAACAAGGGAGTTAAGTTCTTTAAGTACCCAGGGGGGCATGTGGACCAGGGATGCCACATACCAAACCCTGGCGAGGGCCAGGCAATTGATGACCAAAGCCTTGCCATGAAAAGACAAGGAGCGCTGACGCCAGGAGGAGAGGACGCGTTCCACAGCCTCTATCCGAGGCCGCCAATTAGTTCATCAATGTCATGCGGGCCAATGAAGACTCCGAGGATTTTAAGCTTAGAAGATGTCCAGTCGAGAGGGACAGGGGGGTCAGTTCGGCCAGCCCAAGACCCCAGCCACAAGCCGCGAGACTTTGTCAGGTTGAGCTTGGATCCAGAACCAAGCTCATACCTTGTGTAGGTGTCAAAAACAGCCCTAATGGAGGCATCGGAGGACAAGATGAGCGATGTGTCATCCGCGTACTGGGAAATTGGAGAGAGCGGTGAGGGCAGTCCAGGCAGCAAAGGTCCAGTAATGGCGGGATTTGCTCGAATATTGGCGGCCAAGACCTCAGCGACCATAACATACAGCAAAGGTGCGAGGGGGCAGCCTTGACGCACCCCCCGTGTGAGACTGAAAAAGTTTGAGACATGACCGTTAACAATGACAGCACTCTGAACAGCATTATAGAAAAGGCGGATCCAGCGCAGAAAGGAGGTTTGGAAACCCATTCTGCAGAGGGTGGCATGCAGAAAGGACCAATCAACGCGATCAAACGCTTTTTCTTGGTCGAGCGAGAGGATGGCACAAGGAGACCCGGATTGCGTGGCGTAATGGACCATGTCTCGGAGATAAGCGACGTTCTCACCAATATAACGACCGGGGACACCACAGGTTTGATCCTCAGCCACCACGGCATGAATAACCTTCAGGAGACGCCCAGCGATGACGCGGGCAGCGAGCTTGTAGTCCACACTAAGGAGGGAAATTGGCCGCCAGTTACGAGGGTTCAGCCGGTCACCCGTCTTAAAGATGAGAGAAATGATGCCTCGACGCTGAGAGAGGCTGAGAGTGCCAGCCTCATAACATGAGTTCAGGACGAGCACGAGGTCCTGTCCGAGCACCGGCCAGAATTTGACATAAAACTCCATAGGGAGGCCATCCAAGCCCGGGGTCTTGCCTCGAGCCATCCCACATAAAGCAGTATAACACTCCTCCGACTGGAGAGGACCATCACACTGTTGAGCCTGGTCGGCGGACAAGGTGGAGGTGAGGGCGTCGAGCAGGGAAAGAGCCACGTCCCCGTCAGTAGGCTCGGCACTAAACAAGTTAGAATAAAAGGAAGCAAAAGCCTGGCATAGGTCCTTTGAACTCGAGACCACTGTGCCATCATCGCATCGAAGTGCTGAAATAAGTCGGTCGGCGGCACGCTTCTTTTCCAGACGGAAGAAAAAGGCCGAGGAGGTTTCACCTTCCTCAACCCATTGGCCCGAGCACGGACTTGGGCTCCCCGAGCTGCCTCGAGGTCTAGGGCAGCAAGGGCAGACAGGGTAGAATGGTACGGCTCAACACAGGAGGTGAAACCGGCATCAACACGGTTCTTAAGATGCCCAGCTAGTCGGCCAAGGAGGTCTCGACACTGCGATGTTTTCTTTCGAGCGCTCAGCGCAATATTTAATTGTGAGGCCTTTGATTTGGCTCTTGCCCTTATCCCACCACTTAGCTAGTGACGGGAAGGACAGCATGGACTGCCTCCAAACGGACCAAAAATTAGTGATATGCTGGATATAGTCCTCATCATTGAGGACAGAAATGTTGAGCTTCCAGAAACTGTCCCAGGAGCAGCAATGTCTGGGACACTACAAGAAAGCACCACACCACAGTGATCCGAAAACGGACAAGGAATAATATCGCAAGTCAAGACTGATGGTAACAGGAGTACGGGGCACCAATGAGATCAATACGGGAGGCCATAAGGCCGTCTGAGCGAGTCCAAGAGAAGGCAGAATCGGAAGGATGCAGGTGCCTCCAAATGTCCAGACAACAGCAGGAGTCAAAAAGACGTTTTAAGGTAGCAGTACTTTCGCGGGAAGTGTCAGAGACATTGGAGCCCCGACGATCGAGGGCGCGGTCGAACACAGTGTTAAAGTCCCCGGCAAGGAAGGTCGGATAGGTGGGATCAACCCAAGACGAGACGTCGTCCAGGAAGTCGTCACGGGCTGGGTTGCGATTGGGGGCGTAGAGACAGCAGATACGAAACGGGTGCCCAGAATGGGTAAAGTGGCAAAAAACAACACGCCCAGCGGTGTCACACCAAGAGCTCGTAAGGGTGACCGTGGGGCGGAATAAAATGATGCAACCACAAGAGTGTGCAGAGCCAACAGAAGCAACTGCATTAAAACCAGATGAACGAAACCAGACTGACATTCACTGTCTGAAGAGCAGTGGGCCCTCTTGTAGGCAGACAATGTCAGGGACCTGAGGAAAGGAACGTAACCAGTGCAGAACACCAGCGCGCTTGGACGAGTCCCTGAGACCATTGGTGTTTAAGGAGAGGATAGAGAGAGCCATAACTGAGAAGAAAGAGAGAGACAGCACAACTAGGAGCGACGGCTCCGAACCGGGGCAGGGGGAGCCAAGGAGGGAAGGCCAGAATGAACAGCCCTCCCAGACTCCCTGCCCTTTCCAGACTTCGAGCGGCCGGGGACCGCAGAACCAGGAAGAGGTTTCTTCGCTTTCTTCTTAGACTTGACCTGATCATCAGAGGAAGCCTCAACATCCGAAAGTCCACGCTTAGTGACTGGTGAATCAGTCAGCTCGACCTCGTTAACCATTACGGGAGACAGAGATAGAACCTGTGGGGTATTTACAGGGGTTACATTGATGCCCGTTAAAGGGTCATCGTCACTAAATATACTTTGACTGTATTCAGTCTCATTAACTAGTTCATTATCATTCGTATCCATTTCTTTTCCATTATTACTATTATCCATTTCCATTTCTTTTCCATTAACTACAGCATTATTTGTCATTTCTTTTCCAGTAACTACATTATTACTATTATCCATTTCCATTTCTTTTCCATTAACTATAGTAGTATTGTCCATTACACCAACTACGTTACTACTAGTGTTAACATTGTATTACTCTGTGGCGCAGCCAAACCATCAGACGCAGCGGCGGGGGAGGCAGCCACCTGCACGCGCGTCGAGGACCCACCATTACCGTTTTAGGGAGGGCCGCACCCTCCTTAACATTTACTGGTGGCAGGAGAGGCCATGGGTGGAGTACCAGGGGGGATAACTCATTGTCCCTGAGGTCGGTGTGGGAACCCCAACTTGAAATACCAGGTTGCGTGGGGGCAGGAGGACGAAGGGTTACCCCCTCGTCCCCAGAGTCCTCATGGTCAGAGCTTGCAGGAGAAGTGGGAAGGTCCTCAGGACCAGAACTGACATCCAGGAGGGGAGGCAGCGACTCCGGGGGAGTGGCACCAACAACAAGTGAAGCGGACGGATGGGCGGGGGTCGCAGGCGAAGATGGTGGGTTCCCCCAGGCATTGGGGGGGTTGGGCAATCCCTGGCCATGTGACCAGGCTCCCGACACCTGCGGCACTTCCCGCGCAAGTCACAGTTTTTGGTGAGGTGTTCCCCACGACAGATATCACATTCGGCCGGCTGACCCACATACCACACCTTACATTTATATCCAGCAATGTCCAGATTACGAGGGATCCGGCCAGAACGAACCATTTTGATGATACGGGCTCCAGTGCAGATTGCAGGGTCACCCGGGTAATGCTGGTGCCTTATCGTCTCCACCTTCCCGTACGAGGAAAAGTAGGGCCGGAGGCGATCATCACTCTCCTCAAAGGGATAGTGATACAACATAACATTTTGAGCTCGAGGCCCAGCATACATGACTTTGCACTTAGCACCAGCTAAAGTGACAAAATCATAACCTTCAACAATATTTTTACATTTTGGGTCAGCGAAAGTAATCTGAACCAGTTTTACGGGAACAAACTGAATACTGTCAATCACAAAGGGGGTGAACTTTCCCTTGATGGCTGTAACAAGTTCCGCCCTGGGAACAGAGGTTGGAACATCGGAAAGGTCGAGGACTACTGTCCTCTTAAAGGCCGCAAGAGGCATGATGAAAAGGGAAAAAGAGAAAAAACAGTCCCCCCGGAAAGCAAAGCTCCCAGGAAGGGAACAGAAAGACTGGCTACCCTGGGTTATGGCAGGACGCCAAGCATAAGTCCCCAGGAGGGTCACCAGTAAAACTCAGGAATCAAAAATCTTACCACAAATCCCAAAAACGCTTGTCCCCACACTCCAATTCCAATACGGAACTTACGCGTACCACAAGGAAAGGCACGAACCTGGCAGATAATAAAAACCCGCGTCAGGTAAGTATGCCTTTTCAACCTCTCCGGAACCGCAAAAACGCAACTTGTCTGCGCATACCATGTGGTAATGGGGGTCACGTGCTCCTCGTCCTGTCGTGTCGTGCTGTCCACTCGCTGCTATGCTACCTAGAAAAGAGAAGAGAAATGTGAAGGTTGGTTGCTTGGTCATTTGTTCTGCTTTCACTTGATTATTTCTTCCCCAGAGGGAAGTGGGCCACGCTCGGAGGTAGTGCTATACCGAGGCAACCCGTGGCCGGGACGAGGCAAGCCTCTTTTCCACGGCCCAGTTCCAAAAATCAGTTTAATATATGAGCTGCTCGATGAGCAGCGTATCAGATATTAAGCTGATAAGAACAGATACTACACTTGATCTTAGCCAAAAGGCCGAGAAGCGATGCCCGTAAATGCTCACAGCGGACAAGGTGCTCCCAGTCTCATGGCCACGAGATATGGTGGTCCGATTACAATCCGTGCCAAGGAAGGAATGCCCAAAGCCAACCTGAAAGCGAGGCGCACACAACGATCGCCCTTGTACAGTGGGCAGCAGGACCAGCATTGCATGGCACTTGCGTTGACGGCAAGAGGACAAATGCACATTGTGCTTGCTCTGACCTCGTTTTTATTTTCCCTTATAACAAAGTTAATTTTCACGGCGAATTACTTGTCTACGACCATACCACAGGGAAAACACCGGTTCTCGTCCGATCACCGAAGTTAAGCCCTGTCGGGCGGGGTTAGTACTTGGATGGGAGACCGCCTGGGAATACCCCGTGTTGTAGGCTTCCCTTTTTCCTTCTGTACACTTGATTATCTCAAAAAATCTCAGTTTCCTTTAATGAAAGAACATTCCAAACCAGGTTTTTTGAACACAACATGCCAACGATATGTCAAAGATGAGACATACAACAAAAACAAAATAGTTCACACGAGAAAGTGGAACTTGTATTCCCAAGGGAGCGCGTGCGCGCGAGATCTTATCAATCCAACGTTTATGACATGAAACGTATCTTTTCGTGTGAGCAAAGAACAGGATACGACAAGTAAAAAATGCATGCACTGTTATGCATTAGATGGAAGTTAACCTAGCCCGGATGATATGCATACAACGAAGGCTACAACACTACAACATTGATCCTGCGAAAACGTGACTTACGTGACGTAGCGCACTTCAAAGTCTTACTGTTCCCTGCTCAACACGGACAGTACGTATTCAAAGGGCCGATAAGACACTATCCTGACCATGAAAGATTTACTTTTTATGATAACAATCCAATTAACTGATAACATAGAGAAACCACAAAGTGTTGGCCACAGAAATGTAACGCCAACTGATCTGGCGGGTCCTCAGTTACTCAATGCAAAACGGGCTCTCCAGAACGCAACATAACACAACGCAAAAGAAATCTATCGCGATGGAGCAGTACAAACACACATCCACTTACGTTTTCGAAACGATGCACGAGGATAAGAGCTCGACCCGCTGGCATTTTCTTGTCTCACTCGTCTATCGATGGAAATCGATGCGGCTGAAATAAACACGTCCTCTCGCTCTCTCTACGGCCAAGAATGAAAGAAATAAAATCACAGTTTTGCAGTGCACCAAGTACGGAACATTCACCTACAATTTCAGCAGTGGAATTCACAAATACAACTCACCTTCCTTAGTCCTTACACCGCCACCGCATCTCCTTCCCTGCCCTGCCTGAAACGTTACCAACAAACCTTCCCATTAGCCAACTTTGCCACCGGGGTTTGGTGCGGGGACTAGCGCGAACGCAGGTCCCCACTACCAGAAATTATACGCTCGAGTTACCCACATTTGGGGTAATCGCAAGGGTCAACCCAATCGAAGTGCAATGAAAGAGCCTCACCTTGAGAGGACTGCCTCCCTGATCACAGTGCCTCCCGCGTCAGGTAAGTATGCCTTTTCAACCTCTCCGGAACCGCAAAACGCAACTTGTCTGCGCATACCATGTGGTAATGGGGGTCACGTGCTCCTCGTCCTGTCGTGTCGTGCTGTCCACTCGCTGCTATGCTACCTAGAAAAGAGAAGAGAATGTGAAGGTTGGTTGCTTGGTCATTTGTTCTGCTTTCACTTGATTATTTCTTCCCCAGAGGGAAGTGGGCCACGCTCGGAGGTAGTGCTATACCGAGGCAACCCGTGGCCGGGACGAGGCAAGCCTCTTTTCCACGGCCCAGTTCCAAAAATCAGTTTAATATATGAGCTGCTCGATGAGCAGCGGTGAATGGCAGACCAAAGGTCACCAGTCGACAGACTCATCCAACGCCTGAGGCATTGGTCACCAGTATTAGGCGACAGAGGCGAAATAAAACTAAGCAAATCAGGTGGTACAGAGGGTGAATTAAGCAGGTGGCCCGAAGCGAAAAACGAGCTTGTTGGAAACATAGAGGCGATGACTCCATCCGCCCCCCACTGGCGGGCAAAATAACGTCGACGTCTCCGGGTTGAAAAACGCTTGAAGAGCAAGGGGAGGTGGAACTTGACACGGGCCTTTGCTCCCTCAATGACGGCGAGGGCCCCAGGTTGACAGAACGAAAGCGGTAGTCATTGCGGGCCAGCCAGATGTGAAACTTACAGGCACACAACAGGTAACTGAAGACTTTGGGCACTGCGTGAAGCTCAGTGGAATTGAAACCAAAAAGTAAATGGCGACGCTCAAGCACAGGACACATAGGCGAGAAATGAAAAAGGAGGGACTGTAGCCAACCAACAACACTTTGAGCAAGGGGACACACAAAGAGCAAATGCGACAGTGACTCGACGACAGGACCACAAAAACAAGCGGAGGAGACAGATAAACCAAAAGAGAGAAGACGCTCAGCAGTGTAAATCACACCATGAGCTACCTTCCAGGAGAAATCAACAACAAAGCGGTCAAAATCAAAGAAGTGGAACTGGCGCCACGTATCATACCAGTAAAGGTCCCCAAAGGAGGGAAAGAACTTAACTACACAGTGCGGTGTGACAGAGGAACAGGATAAAAGAAACTGGTAACCGACTTTGGCAGAGAAAAAAAGCCACGGAGGCGACAACGTGAGGGTCAGAGGATGCGAAAACCAAAGTTCCCCGGGAGGGGGAAAAAGAGCCACCAAGCGACTCCCAGGCCAAAAGCAAAGAGGAGTAAAATGGCGGTAACAGGGACCTGTCGAAGGCAGCGGGACGGGAGAAAACATCAAGAGAGGAGGCAGCAAAACACGATTGAAACCAGTACGACACAAAGGAGGACCAGCTTGACGAGGACAAAGTAGACCGTTTGACCCACTGACCCAGAAGCGACCAAACCTTGAGCTTAATGTCCACCACCGAGAAACCTCCCAGCGATGTGGGCTGAACGACCACAGCACGTGCAACGAGCTCCCGCTTGGTTTTCCAGAAGAATGAGAAAACAAGGGAGTTAAGTTCTTTAAGTACCCAGGGGGGCATGTGGACCAGGGATGCCACATACCAAACCCTGGCGAGGGCCAGGCAATTGATGACCAAAGCCTTGCCATGAAAAGACAAGGAGCGCTGACGCCAGGAGGAGAGGACGCGTTCCACAGCCTCTATCCGAGGCCGCCAATTAGTTCATCAATGTCATGCGGGCCAATGAAGACTCCGAGGATTTTAAGCTTAGAAGATGTCCAGTCGAGAGGGACAGGGGGGTCAGTTCGGCCAGCCCAAGACCCCAGCCACAAGCCGCGAGACTTTGTCAGGTTGAGCTTGGATCCAGAACCAAGCTCATACCTTGTGTAGGTGTCAAAAACAGCCCTAATGGAGGCATCGGAGGACAAGATGAGCGATGTGTCATCCGCGTACTGGGAAATTGGAGAGAGCGGTGAGGGCAGTCCAGGCAGCAAAGGTCCAGTAATGGCGGGATTTGCTCGAATATTGGCGGCCAAGACCTCAGCGACCATAACATACAGCAAAGGTGCGAGGGGGCAGCCTTGACGCACCCCCCGTGTGAGACTGAAAAAGTTTGAGACATGACCGTTAACAATGACAGCACTCTGAACAGCATTATAGAAAAGGCGGATCCAGCGCAGAAAGGAGGTTTGGAAACCCATTCTGCAGAGGGTGGCATGCAGAAAGGACCAATCAACGCGATCAAACGCTTTTTCTTGGTCGAGCGAGAGGATGGCACAAGGAGACCCGGATTGCGTGGCGTAATGGACCATGTCTCGGAGATAAGCGACGTTCTCACCAATATAACGACCGGGGACACCACAGGTTTGATCCTCAGCCACCACGGCATGAATAACCTTCAGGAGACGCCCAGCGATGACGCGGGCAGCGAGCTTGTAGTCCACACTAAGGAGGGAAATTGGCCGCCAGTTACGAGGGTTCAGCCGGTCACCCGTCTTAAAGATGAGAGAAATGATGCCTCGACGCTGAGAGAGGCTGAGAGTGCCAGCCTCATAACATGAGTTCAGGACGAGCACGAGGTCCTGTCCGAGCACCGGCCAGAATTTGACATAAAACTCCATAGGGAGGCCATCCAAGCCCGGGGTCTTGCCTCGAGCCATCCCACATAAAGCAGTATAACACTCCTCCGACTGGAGAGGACCATCACACTGTTGAGCCTGGTCGGCGGACAAGGTGGAGGTGAGGGCGTCGAGCAGGGAAAGAGCCACGTCCCCGTCAGTAGGCTCGGCACTAAACAAGTTAGAATAAAAGGAAGCAAAAGCCTGGCATAGGTCCTTTGAACTCGAGACCACTGTGCCATCATCGCATCGAAGTGCTGAAATAAGTCGGTCGGCGGCACGCTTCTTTTCCAGACGGAAGAAAAAGGCCGAGGAGGTTTCACCTTCCTCAACCCATTGGCCCGAGCACGGACTTGGGCTCCCCGAGCTGCCTCGAGGTCTAGGGCAGCAAGGGCAGACAGGGTAGAATGGTACGGCTCAACACAGGAGGTGAAACCGGCATCAACACGGTTCTTAAGATGCCCAGCTAGTCGGCCAAGGAGGTCTCGACACTGCGATGTTTTCTTTCGAGCGCTCAGCGCAATATTTAATTGTGAGGCCTTTGATTTGGCTCTTGCCCTTATCCCACCACTTAGCTAGTGACGGGAAGGACAGCATGGACTGCCTCCAAACGGACCAAAAATTAGTGATATGCTGGATATAGTCCTCATCATTGAGGACAGAAATGTTGAGCTTCCAGAAACTGTCCCAGGAGCAGCAATGTCTGGGACACTACAAGAAAGCACCACACCACAGTGATCCGAAAACGGACAAGGAATAATATCGCAAGTCAAGACTGATGGTAACAGGAGTACGGGGCACCAATGAGATCAATACGGGAGGCCATAAGGCCGTCTGAGCGAGTCCAAGAGAAGGCAGAATCGGAAGGATGCAGGTGCCTCCAAATGTCCAGACAACAGCAGGAGTCAAAAAGACGTTTTAAGGTAGCAGTACTTTCGCGGGAAGTGTCAGAGACATTGGAGCCCCGACGATCGAGGGCGCGGTCGAACACAGTGTTAAAGTCCCCGGCAAGGAAGGTCGGATAGGTGGGATCAACCCAAGACGAGACGTCGTCCAGGAAGTCGTCACGGGCTGGGTTGCGATTGGGGGCGTAGAGACAGCAGATACGAAACGGGTGCCCAGAATGGGTAAAGTGGCAAAAAACAACACGCCCAGCGGTGTCACACCAAGAGCTCGTAAGGGTGACCGTGGGGCGGAATAAAATGATGCAACCACAAGAGTGTGCAGAGCCAACAGAAGCAACTGCATTAAAACCAGATGAACGAAACCAGACTGACATTCACTGTCTGAAGAGCAGTGGGCCCTCTTGTAGGCAGACAATGTCAGGGACCTGAGGAAAGGAACGTAACCAGTGCAGAACACCAGCGCGCTTGGACGAGTCCCTGAGACCATTGGTGTTTAAGGAGAGGATAGAGAGAGCCATAACTGAGAAGAAAGAGAGAGACAGCACAACTAGGAGCGACGGCTCCGAACCGGGGCAGGGGGAGCCAAGGAGGGAAGGCCAGAATGAACAGCCCTCCCAGACTCCCTGCCCTTTCCAGACTTCGAGCGGCCGGGGACCGCAGAACCAGGAAGAGGTTTCTTCGCTTTCTTCTTAGACTTGACCTGATCATCAGAGGAAGCCTCAACATCCGAAAGTCCACGCTTAGTGACTGGTGAATCAGTCAGCTCGACCTCGTTAACCATTACGGGAGACAGAGATAGAACCTGTGGGGTATTTACAGGGGTTACATTGATGCCCGTTAAAGGGTCATCGTCACTAAATATACTTTGACTGTATTCAGTCTCATTAACTAGTTCATTATCATTCGTATCCATTTCTTTTCCATTATTACTATTATCCATTTCCATTTCTTTTCCATTAACTACAGCATTATTTGTCATTTCTTTTCCAGTAACTACATTATTACTATTATCCATTTCCATTTCTTTTCCATTAACTATAGTAGTATTGTCCATTACACCAACTACGTTACTACTAGTGTTAACATTGTATTACTCTGTGGCGCAGCCAAACCATCAGACGCAGCGGCGGGGGAGGCAGCCACCTGCACGCGCGTCGAGGACCCACCATTACCGTTTTAGGGAGGGCCGCACCCTCCTTAACATTTACTGGTGGCAGGAGAGGCCATGGGTGGAGTACCAGGGGGGATAACTCATTGTCCCTGAGGTCGGTGTGGGAACCCCAACTTGAAATACCAGGTTGCGTGGGGGCAGGAGGACGAAGGGTTACCCCCTCGTCCCCAGAGTCCTCATGGTCAGAGCTTGCAGGAGAAGTGGGAAGGTCCTCAGGACCAGAACTGACATCCAGGAGGGGAGGCAGCGACTCCGGGGGAGTGGCACCAACAACAAGTGAAGCGGACGGATGGGCGGGGGTCGCAGGCGAAGATGGTGGGTTCCCCCAGGCATTGGGGGGGTTGGGCAATCCCTGGCCATGTGACCAGGCTCCCGACACCTGCGGCACTTCCCGCGCAAGTCACAGTTTTTGGTGAGGTGTTCCCCACGACAGATATCACATTCGGCCGGCTGACCCACATACCACACCTTACATTTATATCCAGCAATGTCCAGATTACGAGGGATCCGGCCAGAACGAACCATTTTGATGATACGGGCTCCAGTGCAGATTGCAGGGTCACCCGGGTAATGCTGGTGCCTTATCGTCTCCACCTTCCCGTACGAGGAAAAGTAGGGCCGGAGGCGATCATCACTCTCCTCAAAGGGATAGTGATACAACATAACATTTTGAGCTCGAGGCCCAGCATACATGACTTTGCACTTAGCACCAGCTAAAGTGACAAAATCATAACCTTCAACAATATTTTTACATTTTGGGTCAGCGAAAGTAATCTGAACCAGTTTTACGGGAACAAACTGAATACTGTCAATCACAAAGGGGGTGAACTTTCCCTTGATGGCTGTAACAAGTTCCGCCCTGGGAACAGAGGTTGGAACATCGGAAAGGTCGAGGACTACTGTCCTCTTAAAGGCCGCAAGAGGCATGATGAAAAGGGAAAAAGAGAAAAAACAGTCCCCCCGGAAAGCAAAGCTCCCAGGAAGGGAACAGAAAGACTGGCTACCCTGGGTTATGGCAGGACGCCAAGCATAAGTCCCCAGGAGGGTCACCAGTAAAACTCAGGAATCAAAAATCTTACCACAAATCCCAAAAACGCTTGTCCCCACACTCCAATTCCAATACGGAACTTACGCGTACCACAAGGAAAGGCACGAACCTGGCAGATAATAAAAACCCGCGTCAGGTAAGTATGCCTTTTCAACCTCTCCGGAACCGCAAAAACGCAACTTGTCTGCGCATACCATGTGGTAATGGGGGTCACGTGCTCCTCGTCCTGTCGTGTCGTGCTGTCCACTCGCTGCTATGCTACCTAGAAAAGAGAAGAGAAATGTGAAGGTTGGTTGCTTGGTCATTTGTTCTGCTTTCACTTGATTATTTCTTCCCCAGAGGGAAGTGGGCCACGCTCGGAGGTAGTGCTATACCGAGGCAACCCGTGGCCGGGACGAGGCAAGCCTCTTTTCCACGGCCCAGTTCCAAAAATCAGTTTAATATATGAGCTGCTCGATGAGCAGCGTATCAGATATTAAGCTGATAAGAACAGATACTACACTTGATCTTAGCCAAAAGGCCGAGAAGCGATGCCCGTAAATGCTCACAGCGGACAAGGTGCTCCCAGTCTCATGGCCACGAGATATGGTGGTCCGATTACAATCCGTGCCAAGGAAGGAATGCCCAAAGCCAACCTGAAAGCGAGGCGCACACAACGATCGCCCTTGTACAGTGGGCAGCAGGACCAGCATTGCATGGCACTTGCGTTGACGGCAAGAGGACAAATGCACATTGTGCTTGCTCTGACCTCGTTTTTATTTTCCCTTATAACAAAGTTAATTTTCACGGCGAATTACTTGTCTACGACCATACCACAGGGAAAACACCGGTTCTCGTCCGATCACCGAAGTTAAGCCCTGTCGGGCGGGGTTAGTACTTGGATGGGAGACCGCCTGGGAATACCCCGTGTTGTAGGCTTCCCTTTTTCCTTCTGTACACTTGATTATCTCAAAAAATCTCAGTTTCCTTTAATGAAAGAACATTCCAAACCAGGTTTTTGAACACAACATGCCAACGATATGTCAAAGATGAGACATACAACAAAAACAAAATAGTTCACACGAGAAAGTGGAACTTGTATTCCCAAGGGAGCGCGTGCGCGCGAGATCTTATCAATCCAACGTTTATGACATGAAACGTATCTTTTCGTGTGAGCAAAGAACAGGATACGACAAGTAAAAAATGCATGCACTGTTATGCATTAGATGGAAGTTAACCTAGCCCGGATGATATGCATACAACGAAGGCTACAACACTACAACATTGATCCTGCGAAAACGTGACTTACGTGACGTAGCGCACTTCAAAGTCTTACTGTTCCCTGCTCAACACGGACAGTACGTATTCAAAGGGCCGATAAGACACTATCCTGACCATGAAAGATTTACTTTTTATGATAACAATCCAATTAACTGATAACATAGAGAAACCACAAAGTGTTGGCCACAGAAATGTAACGCCAACTGATCTGGCGGGTCCTCAGTTACTCAATGCAAAACGGGCTCTCCAGAACGCAACATAACACAACGCAAAAGAAATCTATCGCGATGGAGCAGTACAAACACACATCCACTTACGTTTTCGAAACGATGCACGAGGATAAGAGCTCGACCCGCTGGCATTTTCTTGTCTCACTCGTCTATCGATGGAAATCGATGCGGCTGAAATAAACACGTCCTCTCGCTCTCTCTACGGCCAAGAATGAAAGAAATAAAATCACAGTTTTGCAGTGCACCAAGTACGGAACATTCACCTACAATTTCAGCAGTGGAATTCACAAATACAACTCACCTTCCTTAGTCCTTACACCGCCACCGCATCTCCTTCCCTGCCCTGCCTGAAACGTTACCAACAAACCTTCCCATTGCATTATGGGTAATAGTGTTGAAAAGCGCGGGTAGAGTTCCCGCCCTACAACAGGAATAAATTATATTAAGTCTCCAAGAGAGGAAAAAGACGAAGCAAATTATTAAAGCGGAGATAGTTTCATTGCGTAAGTCCCAAAAATGTGGCTTTTCCCCACCTGGAGACTTTTCACCTTCGCAAAGCTGGGCCGAAACGTTGCGCACCACTCACGATTGCTTTCGCGAAGTGGTCTTTCTTTATGCTTCAAGCTCATTTCTTCGAGCAAGAAGCGCCCAATTGATGCCATCTTGGAGTTAATGATCTCCCAGGCACTTTGCGAAGGACGAACAACGGGAGGTGATCATTTTTTAAGACGTCAAAAGCCACGATACTTACCTCTTGCATTCGTACAGCTCTTCTCAAACCGTTGGGTTGTAGTCAAGTTAGTGCGCACACTCGTACATTTCTAATTCATGCCCATTCTTCACGCTTATTTTAGTGTTACACTGACGAAGGACGATGACATCTCCGATTACTTCCTTTAAAGTGATAAAGAAATAACTTTCCAGGACTATGAAAAATATTGCTTCACTTCTCCTGCCTTCACTTCTCTTGCGGCCACAAAACAGCATCAGCGGGATTTTTGTTGCGTGACGGAACAGCATTTAACATGTCGTGCAAGAAGCCAAGAACCAGCCACCATTTTTGTGGATATCGTTACACTGTAAAAGGCAACTGCCTGTAACCACTCAGAGCCTCTTCATGAAAAACAATATAAGACAGGTGCGAATGTTAAATTGAAAGCCATATTTACAGTGTTTGCATTTTTCGTCAATCACTTCCACAATACGAACTATTGTGACAGTCACGACAGTCAATGACAAGTTGTGCCCGAATCAACTTGGTAGGAAGAATTTTTTGGGGGGGTTTCACAACGAAGCAAAAAAAAATTCCTAATGCAAACACAATTCAGTTAGCCTCGCTCATTTGCCGATAATGCCCTTCTTAGTCAGTTCCATTTCGTTGTGCAACGTGTGGAATGGTGTGGATGTATGTATATTAAACATAGTTCTAGATATCAAAATAAACGATTTAAATAAACCTTCCGAATTTGTCTTGAAAGTCCCAACAATTTTGTAAATTAATTTGTTACATACACAGTTCATACATTTCTTTAACGTTCACAATGATGCAATGTGGCACCTTTTTTACAAGAATTCATTAAAAGAATGCTCAATATACCCAAGCTTTCGAGAAACTCTCTTGAGGATAACTAAAAAGGAAATCATTATATGTACTTGGTGATTGTTTCTTTTAGATAAAAAATTCTTTGGTATTTAATGCATGCAGAAGAGGTCCTGGTACATAAAATTAGAATAAGGGGGCTTACTAACTGATGCGCTTGTGTTTCTATAAAGGTGTTAGGAGGTTAGTAGTGAACTCTTGAATATCTTTGATAGTACAGAGCTCTTGGAGCATAATAACTTTTTCACCATGGCAACACTGATCCTGCCAGAGATACAAAGCAGCCAAAAAGCAGGGGAAAATTAATCAAGGAAAGATCACTTTACAAAAAGCAAGACAATAATGAACTGTCACAGGTTCAATAGGAGGTAGGCAGTTAATAATCATGTCAAATAGAAAATGTTACTTCTTATATTAAACCTATTTTCTTTTAACCTACCACACACCAGAAGTGAGCGTTGCTTTTTCCTCCCAAAATGGAGTACTTCCTTCAGTGCAGTGCGTCTAAGGATGGTACGCTGCGACTACAACTCATTTCGCATGTAAACATACCTTTCTTTTTTTTTCAAAAAACAAAAAAGATAACCTTTCCTGTAATTTTATGTAAACTATTATGGATGCTTTTCCTGAGCAGGTATTTGTACTTTTTCAAAGTGCATGGAACACTGCAACAGTTTGCATTACATGCATGAGGCTGGTATGAAAAAGCAGATAGCACCCATGGATAATTGCATGTTTTCATCATTTGTATCAGGGTAGGGGTTGTCAACAATTTCTTCATTTATTCCATTGCTAGTACATGACATTCCAAGACCTCTAAAACGAGTCTTCTTGTCTGACAGTTCATTCCAATGCAATACAGTCACATGTATTACAACCTTCTCCATCTCATTATAATGCTCAAGTAAATGTCACATTTCTGATTGGTCAATGACAAATGCATAAAGAGATTATAGAGTGCAATACGGAAGTTGCTATGCAAGCAAGGCAATGGAGTTTTTTTCTAGACTATATAATAAAATAAATAATTTATCATGTGAACTTATCATTCATTTAGTGATTTATGGTAACTTGTGATGTTTTAAAAGTTTTCAAATGGCACAAGCCTTACATCACTTCTTCTTACAATTTCCTACACTTATCACATGGTTTCTTAAGGGAAGTTGACTGTTCATTACATCTTTGTAAGCCCTTTTTGGACATCAATTTTAAACTGAGTTTGGCGAAAATTTACATTCATCAAACTTTCACCTTGAGACTCCATACTTGGGTAATACACAGTCAGGCAAAGAGACATAGAAAAAAAAACCAACAACCAATAAAAGATCAGGAAAGGCAAGGGAAACACCTGACACCACAAGTGTACACTAAGGATCCATCATTATTGATCAATTACTACAACTTTCCAACACACCATCTCCATAAAAGTTAAGCAAATAATTTACATGGCAAATTTTAGGAAGGAAATATGTTACAACGAAACTCTTTCATGGAGAGCATGAATATCAACAATGTAACCCATGAGATATGCAAATGATAGTAAAGTATAAAGATTTCAGTCAAGAATTCCCTCCCTCTTTATAGTTGAGAATTTACCTTAGAGAGCTCATACTTTGCCCCTAAACTTTGCACAAGACATCAATTTTGAATTCAACTTAGTTTAACACATGCCTCCTTAATCCAAACTTCTTTCTTTATCAGTTTCTCAACAGAAAATTTCATAAGCTCAGTCACCTCAACCAAGGACAGCCTATGTTGAGTACCGGTACCATCTTCTAACAAATTGGGTTACATGCCAAAATCCTCATTTAAAAGGTGTCTTTTGCATGGTGTTACACAAACAAACCCCAAAGAACAGCCATTTTCACCAGAAAAAGGTTTCATACATCCAAGGATTATTCAGGATGAGGTGGACAGATGACACCTTCAAGCAAACAAAATACATGAAGGGACTTTCACACACATGACCAATTAGGGTGTCTAAGGAAAGGTCTATCACACATTACAAGCAATGAGACTTTTTTCCTTGAGCTACCATGCTAATTCAATTGCACCAAGCAGCCTTTACTTACATGCTATGGACTATGTTCCTACAATAAAACAAGAGACCCTTTTCAATGGTCCTTATTGGAGGTGAGCCTGCAAGCACAATTTCTTTTCTTTAAAACTATCACAGAAGAGGCTTAAGGTTCAATTCCATACAAAATGACACCTTAGCCTCGTTCATGTGGCAACACCACTGATAACTCCAATAAGGGCTATTAATTCTCTTTTTAGACTATTAAACTATTTATTGAACATTTTAACAACAAAGAATAAGAGATCTAACAAAAATACAAATCATAATGACCAACGGTTCACATAAAATAAGACATAATGCCCTTAGCTGTTTAAAAGATTACCTACCACTATTTACCACATAAGCACCATCCAGTCTGAATTCATATCCTCCTCCAGAACTTATCCACCAGCTGACACTATCCACCCTTCATACAACTAGAGACTGAAGCTGGTATTACAGGAAATATGAGGGATACGGACATTTTTTTAAGCAATACATTATTTATCTTCTTACTGTGAGAGGAACTGTTAGATCTATTCACTTACAATGCGCCAATCCAATATTGCTCTTTGCCTCTCAGAGTGAATCATGGAAACAAAGGAACTGTCATGGACAAAGGATGTGCATACAATACCGCTACATCACACACCTTTCATTTCATTACACAGATGTTTACTTCACTTAACTGACCATGTGGTTAAAAAACATTACATTCACTATTTTGTTAATGGTTGCTATAGCTACATGTCAAGGCATCTAGGTGTTAAAACTACTCACCCATAAGCAAATATGTTTCATTACCTCACATAATCGCAAATCTCCAAAACAGCAGCTGTCTAAAAAAAAATGACATGTGAGGTCATGACATCCATTCTTTAATAGGTGACTTACATCATTAAAACATTGCCAAGACAACACTTAACACTGCACAATAGACCATATTCGATTTCCTCAGGATTACACTGGAACTACTTTGCAATGGAGGCTAATGCAGGGGGATATATTAAAAAGTATTTGCATTTGAAAAGATTTCCCACATTAGCCTCCATTGCATGCTAGTTCCAGTCCAATACTTAGAATACAAATATTATGGTTTCTTACACTAATAATAATTATTGTTATATACCCAGACTTTCACTCAACAAAAGGAGCACTGTGTTTGGTTGATTCTTGGTCACATGCCCTGATCAAATGTATCTTGGAGGGGATACAATTCTGCATTTGTTGCCTGCTCCAGATGTTTTGCTGTGATTGCTCAAGGAAAAGTCAAAATATATACCAAAGCACTTATGCTGGTCCCTCGGAAAACTAGTTTTCTTTGTTAACTGTTTCCTCAACTTAACATTCAAAATGGTGGGAGTCCACAAAATTCACAAACACTATGGCCTCACAGCCTGCAAGTAACTTTTCTAAAATTTGGATAATTATGGTTGCTGCAATCCTTTAGCTGTTCCACACATAAAGAAAAATAGTTTAATTCCAAGTTCACTAATTTAAGCAGTGTTGCTAGGACAGTGTGAAAATAATTATCATACAATGTCACGGGGAAAATATTGTGGTAAAGCTTATAACCATGAGAACTTACTGTATTCTCTGTAACAAAAATAAGTCGTATCATAAACCAAGTAAACAAATTACTTATGACTATACTCTTGCAGAGATTCCCAATGTACTGGTTCACATAAAAAAAAAAAGGAAAAGACAATCATCAGTTATAATAAAAATCCATTAAGGTGGGGCAAGCCAGTTTCAAAGCTTTCAAGTAACGTTCTTATTAGAAGGCTTGGCACTACAACACTGTATCACATAAATATTAGCAATGTTATGGTACAGCCGATTCAGAGCCACCTTAATTCTGTGATTTTTTAAGGTGGCTCTGATTTTGCAGTACAGAATTT